>NC_045445.1:92140886-92163709 GCF_002776525.5 Piliocolobus tephrosceles | reverse complement strand
CCCCTTTGTAGGGACATGGATGCAGCTGGAAACCATCATTCTTAGCAAACTATCACAAGAAGAGAAAACGAAACATTGCATGTTCTCACTCATAGGTGGGAACTGAACAATGAGCTCACTTGGACTCGCGAAGGGGAACATCACACAATGGGGCCTATCATGGGGAGGGGGGAGGGGAGAGGGATTGCCTTGGGGAGTTATACCTGATATAAATGATGAATTGATGGGTGCTGACGAGTTGATGGGTGCAGCACACCAACATGGCACATATATACATATGTAACAAACCTGCACGTTATGCACATGTACCCTAGAACTTAAAGTATAATTAAAAAAAAAAAAAAAGAGTGTTTTCCAACTTGGTTCTATTTTACCCCTCCCTTTCAGGCACCGCGATCAGACGTAGATTTGGCGTTTCCTCATAATCCCATACTTCTTGAAGGCTTTGTTTATTTCTTTTTCCTGTTTTTTCTTTAGACTTCTCTTCTTGCTTTATTTCATTCATTTGATCCTCAATCACTGATACTCTTTCTTCCAGTTGATCAAGTCGGTTACCCTAGCTTGTGCTTTTGTCACGTGTTTCTTGTGTCATGGTTTTTAATCTCTGTCAGTTCGTTTACGGCCTTCTCTGCATTGATTATTCTAGTTATGCATTCTTCCATTCTTTTTTCAAATGTTTTTGTTTCTTTGCACTGGGTACGTAATTCCTCCTTTAGCTCTGAGAAGTTTGATGGACTAAAGCCTTCTTCTCTCAACTCGTCAATGTCATTCTCCGTCCAGCTTTAATCCATTGCTGGCGATGAGCTGCGTTCCTTTGGAGGGAGACATATGCTCTTAGTTTTTGAATTTCCAGCTTTTCTGCCCTGCTTTTTCCCCATCTTTGTGGTTTTATCTGCCTTTGGTCTTTGATGATGGTGACTTACTGATGGGGTTTTTGTGTGGGTGTCCTTCCTGTTTGTTAGTTTTCCTTCTAACAGTCAGGACCTTCAGCTGTAGGTCTGTTGGAGATTGCTTGAGGTCCACTCCAGACCCTGTTTGCCTGGGTATCAGCAGCAGAACCTGCAGAAGATAGAATATTGCTGAAGAGCGAGTATACCTGTCTGATTCTTTCTTTGTAAGCTCTGTCTCAGGGGTGTACCCCCCTGTGTGAGGTGTCGGGTGTTAGTCTGCCCCTTGTGGGGGATTTCTCCCTGTTAGGCTACTCAGGGTTCAGGGACCCACTTGAGCAGGCAGTCTGTCTGTTCTCAGATCTCAATCTCCATGTTGAGAGATCCACTGCTGTCTTCAAAGCTGTCAGACGGGGTCATTTGTGCCTGCAGAGGTTTCTGGTGCTTTTTTGTTTGTTTGTTTAGCTCTGCCCTGTCCCCAGAGGTGGAGTCTACACAGACAGGCAGGCCTCCTTGAGCTGCTGTTGGCTCCACCCGGTTCCATCTTCCCAGGGGTTTGCTTACCTATTTAAGCCTCAGCAATGGCGGGCGCCCCTGCCGGAGCCTTGCTGCTGTCTTCCCCTTAGATAGCAGACTGCTGTGCTAGCAATGAGGGAGACTCCATGGGCATGGGACCCTCCCAGCCAGGTGTGGGATATAATCTCCTGTTGTGCCCTTTGCTAAAACCCTTGGTAAAGTACAGTATTGGGGTGGGAGTTACCCGATTTTCCAGGTGTTGTGTGTCTCAGTTCCCCTTGCTTGGAAAAGGGATTTCCTTCTCCCTTGTACTTCCCAGGTGGGGTGATGGCTCGCCCTGCTTCAAGTCTCCTTGGTCGGGCTGCAGCAGCTGACCAGCACCAATTGTCCAGCACTTCCTAGTGAGATGAACCCAGTACCTCAGTTCAAAATGCAGAAATCACCCGTCTTCTGTGTCACTGGCGCAGGGAGCTGGAGACTGGAGCTGTTTCTATTGGGCCACCTTGCTCCATCCTCGAATTATGTTTATCTATTCCACCTATCTATGGATTTTATGTGAAGCGTTTAATCCATTTGGAAGTAAAGTTAACTCATATGTGTAGTTTTGTTCCTGTTATATTGTAAATTGTTTTATGGTTTCTTAATTATGCATTTGTTTCTGTTTTTGTGGTTTGGTAGAATTGCGTAGTGTTGTCATTTGATTCTTTTCTCTTCCCCTTCTGTGATTACCTTACCAATGAGTTTTATATTTCCATGTGTTTTCATGATGGTGAATATTGTCCTTATATTTCCATGTTTAAGAATCCTGTGAGCCTGTCTTGTAGGGCTGGTCTACTGCTGTTGAATTCCCTCCATGTTTGATTGTCTGTGAAAGACTTTATTTTTCCTTCATTTATAATGTTTAATCTTGCCAGATATAAAATACTGACTGTCTGATTTCTTTCTCATAGTTTGAATATACTATTCTATTATTTTCTGCCCTGTATAGTTTCTGCTGATGACTGTACTGTTACTCTGATGGGGTTTCTTTTATAAGGGAATAGACCCTTTCGTCTTGCTGATTTTAGAATTCTTTCTTTCACTTTGCCTTTGGACAGTCTGATTACAATATGCCAAAGTGAGGAACTTTTTGCAATTTATTTGCCTGGGTACTATTGGGTCTCCTCTTTCTGTGTGTCTAAACGTCTTGCTAGACATGAAATGGTTTCACCAATTATTTTATTAAATATGTTTACTAAAACTAGTTATCTGTCTTCTCCTTTGGGAATACTGATAATTTGTAAGTTTGGTCACATTATGTAGTTCCAAACATCTCAAAAATTTTGTCGATTATTTTGGGCTCATTTCTTTTTATTTTTGACTGGACTATTTCAAAAAGTCTGTCTTTAAATTCTGAGATTATTTCTTCTGCTCGGTTTAGTCCATTGTTGAAGCTTTCAAATGTATTTTTAATTTCTTCAATAAATAAATTTTCAGTTCCAGAAGTTCCATTTCCTTTTTTTTAAAAAAAATATATTTATCCCTTTGGTAAATTTCTCATTGATATTCTGAATTGATTTTCTGATTTCTTTTAATTGACTTTTAGATATATCTTCCATCTCATTGAGCTGCTTTAAAATCAGTACTTTTAATTCTTTATCTGGCATTTTCAGGTTTTATTTTTGGTTAAGGTTCCTTTGAGGGTGTCATATTACTATGCATTTTCATGATTGCTATATTTTTACATTGATTTTTGTACATCTGGAGCAACAGTCACTTTTCGTTTTGGGTTTATTTTCTTTGGGGAAATGATACTTTTTTTCTTGAAGATATGACCATGATGGTTGTGTAGGGCTATTTGGCTTTGCTTCTGGGTACAAGTAGTGGTGAAGATTATGTGTGATTTCCTTGTCTATATCTGTGGAGTCCTCAGTGTGTTAGGCTGTGGTTATTGGTAGAGGCTGTGGTGAAGTTGTACTGGGGACTTGAATGCCTGATGAGCCCTTCTTCATGTTTCAGTGGTAGTAGTCGTTGGGTAATCATGTCTATTCTTATGACCTGAAGCAGTGTATGCTGGCACCTGTGTTGGCAGTTGCAGATAGGTCAAACCTTGGGCCGCTGGGTGACTTTCTCAGATGCTGGTTGTAGTAGCAGGGTACTGAATGGGTGAATGTGCTCTCAATCTTCTGAGCAGACAAAGTAGTATGAGCAATGGCAGTTACAGTGGTAGTAATTTACTATTCTAGTTTCTGAGTACTATGCTCTTTGTTATCAGTTGTTGCCGTGGGCTGTCCAGGCTGCTCTCTAGGCCAGTAGGTGTCAGTTGCAGATAGGAGCCAGTTGCAATGATAGTGGTAGAATTTCTGCCTGATCTCTACCCCATGTAAGATATGCTGAGATATTCCAGGTGGTAAACTGGGTTGAGGAAAGCCAGGAGCTTGGACCCCACATACTACTTCAGTGAGGGGATGATGCCAGCTGGAGCCAGATTGGCAAGCTTGCACTCAGGCTTCCCATTGCATGCACCAGCTGTGACTTGGGGTTGAAGTGATGTTCAGGTCCCTGGGAAAATGCTTGGGTCAGGGATGCCTGCTGCTGTTCTGAGGTCTTGCCATGTGTTGCAAGAATGGCCAGTCTGTAAATGTTGCTTTGGTTAGTTGGTGGAGAGTTTTTGTCCATTTCACACCTTAGTCCTGGCAGGTCTTCCTCCCATGTCCCAGGTGAGGCTGCTGAGTAGGCTGATCAGTCAGTTCTGGCACATATGGCCCCCCCCATAACTCAGCCTAGGCCATAGGAGACACTGTCTTGCTCAAGACCAAGCCTCTGCAGCAACTCTCATCTTTCTCAAGCCATGGGGAAGAGCCCGGCTTCAGGACCAGTGGCTGGAGTGTACACCATGCTCACTTCTCAGTTCTGGTTCCAAGAGTCCCTCCTTCACTCAAGTCCCACTTCCACAAGCTACAGCCTGAGTCTAATGCCAAAGACTGGTGCCTCTCATTTCCAGGACCACACACAGTTTGTTAAGGGCTAGGATTGAGAATGGTATCTTAACGTAAATGCGTAGGTCTGACGGAGTGCGTGAAACACTCCCTCAAGCAGTTTCATCTCATGTTCTCCTGGTCACTCCCTCAGTTAGAATTCAGGACTTGAGAGAATAGAAGTGCTCTCCTGTGACCTGGATTTTTTGATTCCTCAGTGAGAAAATGAACCACAGAAAGACAGAGAAATATCCTCTCCCATGGTGGAGACTCTCCCAATTTTCACCTGGTCCCGGCCTTACAAGCTGTCTGCTTTTCTCTTCCTTCCTGGAATTTAGAGTATCCTTTCACTTTTATGTTGAACTCTTCTGTTACTTCTTGGATAATATATTTGAAGTGTGATAGTCTATATACATTTTTTTTTCACCTAACTGGATGAGGCATACTGGAAATACTTCTTGTCAGCCATTTTGGAGAAAGATACACAAAATAAATTTAGAACTATGCCTTCTACTTACATTTTTATTTTTTGATAGTGTTTAAGAAGAACTTCTATTATTATTTTTTGAATGATATAATTCAGACATGAAGCCATCTGGTACTGGGCTTTTCTTTGTCAAAACATTTTCAATTATTACTTTAATCTCATTTGTTATTGGTCCGTTAACAGGCTTTCTATTTCTTTGTAATTCAATCTTGGTAGATTGTATGTGTCTAGAAACATCAATTTATTCTAGGTTATCCAATTTGTTGTTATACAGTTGTTCATAATGCACTTTTGATCCTTTTTTATTTCTGAAGCATTCATTGTAATGTCTCCAGCTTTATTTCTAATTTTATCTGACTTTTTGGTCTTTTTGTAATCTAGCTAAAAGTATGCCAATTTTGTTTATAGTTGTATGAAACTTACTTTTGTTGATTTTTTCTATAGTTTTGTTATTCTTTATTTCTGCTCTGATCTTCATTGTTTTCTCTCTTCTGCTAAATTTGAATATAGTTTGTCCTTCTTTTCCTAGTTTCTTGAGCTGTAATGATAGGTTATTTATTTGAGATCTTTTCTACTTTCTTAATGTAGGCATTTGTCATTATAAACATCTCTCTTAAAACTTCTTTTGGTGCATCCTATGGGTTTTGATATATTTTGTTTCCATTTTCATTTGTCTCAAGATGTTTTTAGATTTTCCTTTGATTTCTTATTTGACCTACTGGTGGTTTGGGAGTGTGCTTTCTAATTTCTGCATGTATGTAAATTTTCTAGTTTTCCTCCTAGTCTGAAGTGGTATGTAATATTATTTAAATCCTGTTACACTTTCTAAGTTTTTTTGTGGTTATCTGTCTTGCATAATTTTCTATGTATGCTTAAGAAAAACGTGTATTTTGCTGTTGTTGAATGGAATATTCTGTATGTATCTGTTAGGTGCATTTGGCCTAAAGTACACCTTAAGTCCAGTGTTTCCTTATTGAATTTCTGTCTGGATGATCTATCTGTTGTTTAAACTGGAATATTAAAATATTATACTTTTTATTAAATTGTTATATATTTCTCCCTTCAGATTAGACATATGCAGATGTTCTGATTTTGTGTGCATATATTTGCAATTGTTATGAATACATCTTTTCTTTCTTTTTTTTCCCCCTGAGGCAGTATCTCACTCTGTTGTCCAGGCTGGAGTGTAGTGACATGATCAAGGCTCACTGCAGCCTCAACCTTTCCAGGTTCCGGTAATCCTCCCACCTCAATCTCCCAAGTAGCTGGGACTTCAGACATGCACCAGCACATGTGGATAATTTTTGTGTATATTTTTAGAGATAGGGTTTTACCATGCTGTCTAGGCTGGTCTCAATCACCTGTGCTCAAGTGATCCACCCATCTTGGCCTCCCAAAGTGCTGAGATTACAGGCGTGAGCCACTGAACCCAGCTTGTTGTTATGTATTCTTGATGAGCTGACCATTTTCTCATTATATGTTGACTATGTTTACTTCATGTGACAATTTTTGACTTGAAGGTTTTATTCTGTTGTTAGTATAGATATTCTTCCTCTTTATTTTTTATCTCAATTTTTATGAAATGTTTTCTATATCTTCATTTTTAATCTATTTGTGTCCTTTAAGGTGAAGTGAATCTGCTGTAGTCTGAATATAATTTGTCAGGGAAAGAAGTTGTTATATCAAAAGGACACCTTTGCACATATGTTTATCACAACTGAATTCACAATTGCAACTTTATGAATCCAACCTAAGTGTCCATCAACCGATGAGTGAATAAAGAAAATGTGTTACATATACATCGTGGAATGTATATGTAAAACAGAACAAAATAATGTCTTTTGCAGCAACTTGAATGGAACTGGAAGCCATTATTCTAAGTGAAGTAACTTAGGAATGAAAAAACAAACACTGTGACTTCTCACTCATAAGTGAGAGTTAAGCTATGGGTACACAAAGGCATACAGAGTGGTACAATGAACATTGGAGACTCAAAAGGAAGGAGGGTTGGAGGGGGTTAGGGATAAAAAACCACATATTGGGCACAATGTGCACTACTCACATAATGGGTGCACTAAAATCTCAGACTTCACCACTATACAGTTTTTCCATGTAACCAAGAACAATTTATATTCCAAAAGTATACACACACACACACACACTCACATATGAATATGCTTTGTTTAACTTTTTTGATCCATTCACTCTCTCTATATCTTTTGGTTAGATATACTCTCAATTTAAATTTCAAGTAATTATTGATAGGTAAGATTTTACTACAGCCATTTTGTCAGTTGTTTTCTGCTTATCTTGTGGATCTGTTTTTCCTTTCTTACTCTGTAGCTGTCTTCTTTTGACTTAAGAATTTTCTAGAGTGGTATGTTTTGACTCTTTTCTCTTTATCTTGGGTGTATTTACTATAGGATTCTGATTTATGGTTAGCATGAGGCTTACCTGAAACATCTTAAAGTTTTACCAGTGTATTTTGAGCTGATAACTTCAATCACATGCAAAAATTTCTCCATGGTAAACTCCATTTGTACTTATGTTTTTTATGTTTACACCTTTTTATATTGTGTATTCATTAGCAAGTCAATTTAGCTACAATTATTTTTAACAGTTTTGTTTTTTACCTTTCAAACTAGAATTAAAAGTGACTTACACACCACCACTCTAGAAGTATTCTGAATTTTACTCCATATGTAACTGTACCAGTGAATTTTCTACTTTCATGTGGTTTCATGTTACTAGTTAGTAGCCTTTTATTTCAGCTTGAAGTAATCCCTTTAGCATTTCTTGAAAGGCTTGTCTAGTGGTGGTAAACATCCCCAGCTTCGGTTTGTCTGGGACATTATTTATTTCCTTATTTTGTCTGAAGGGCATCTTTATTAGGTAGAGTATTCTTTGTTGGTTTGCTTTTTTCTTTTAGTTTCTTTCTTTCTTTCTTTCTTTCTTTCTTTCTTTCTTTCTTTCTTTCTTTCTTTCTTTCTTTCTTTCTTTCTTCCTTCCTTCCTTCCTTCCTTCCTTCCTTCCTTCCTTCCTTCCTTCTTTCTTTCCTTTTCCTTCCTTCCTTCTTTTTTCTTTCTTTCAGAAAGAAATTCTCTTTCTTCTTTTTTTCTTTCTTTCATCTCTCTTTCTTTCATTCTTTCTTTTTTTCTTTCTTCACGTTGAATACATCATTCTGCTCTCTTATGGCCTGCAAGAATTTTGCTGAGAAATCTGGTGATAACCTTCTGAAGGTTTCCTTCTATGATTCTTTCTCTGGCTGATTTCAAAATTCTCCTACTCTTTTAATTTTGACAATTTGATTATGGCATATTTTAATCAAATTATTTTTTGTTGAATATGATTTGATATCTTTGAGCTTCATGAACCTGGATGTTCACATCTTTCATCAAATTTGGGAAGACTTCGGTCACTATTTCTTTAAATACGCTTTTTGTTGTTGTTTATTTTTCTCTCTTCCTTTTCTACTACCCCTATTATGCAAAAGTTAGCTTTTTTGATATGGCCCAAACGACTCTATGGGCTTTTAAAATTCCTTTTTATACTTCTTTCTTCCTCAGACTGGATGTTTTTAAGTGATTTGCCTTTGAGTCCATCTATTTTTTTTTTTTCCTTCTGCTTGATGCAACCAACTGTTAAAGCTCTCTATTGCATTTTAACACTTAGTCATTTAATTTTTTAGCTCCAAAATTTCTGTTTGGTGCTTATTTATGTTTTATATCTTTGTTGAACACCTACTTTTGTTCTTAAAATGTTTTCCTCATTTCACCAAATTTTCTATCTATGTTCTCTTAAAGTTTGCTGAGCTTATTTACAAAAATTATTTTGAAGTATCAGTCAGGCAATTCTTGGATCTTTGACTATTTTAAATTTCATCTTTAATTTACAAATAATACTTATATAAATATATGGAGTAAAACATGATGTTGTGCTTTATGGTTAATATTAGATGTCAACTTGACTGCCTTTAGAAATGTCTGAGTGTGTCTGTGAGGGTGTTGCCAGAGGAGACTGACATTTGAGTCAGTGGACTGAGAGAGGAAGACTCAGTCTCCTCAATGTGGATGGGCACCATCCAATCAGCTGTTAGTGCCACTAAAACAAAGAAGGTGGAAGAATAGGGATAAGCAGCTTGCTGATTCCTTTTGCTCTCTCTCTCTCTCTCTGTCAATCTCTATTTCTCTCTCTGTCTGTCTCTCTCTCTCTGTCTGTCTCTTTCTCTCTCTCTGCCTGTGCTGAATGCTTGCTTCTTCTCCTCCTGCCCTTGGACATCGGACTACACATTTTTTAGCTTTTGGACCTGGGACTTGCACAGGCAGCCTCCCAGAGGTCCTTGGGCCTACAGCCTTAGAGCCTCAGACTGAGGGCTGCACTGCCAGCTTCTCTGGTTTTGAAGCTTTCAGACTTGGACTCAGCCATGCTACCAGCTTCTCTTTTGCCAGTTTGGAGATGACATGCCATGGGACATCACTTTGTAATTGATTGAACCAATTCTCCCAAATAAACTCCTTTTACTATATACATATGTCCTATTAGTTCTGTCTCTCTGGAAGATCCTAATACATTTTGATACACATTTAAAACATGAAATGGGGGCAGAGCAAGATGGTTGAATAGGAACACCTCCAGTCTCCAGCTCCCAGCGTGAGCAACACAGAAGACAGGTGATTTCTGCATTTTCAACTGAGATACTGGGTTCATCTCACTAGGGAGTGATGGATAATCAGAGCTGGTCAGCTGCTGCAGCCCGACCAGCAAGAGCTGAAGCAGGGCAAGGCATCGCCTCACCTGGGAAGTGCAAGGGGAAAGGGAATCCCTTTTCCTAGCCAGGGGAAGTGAGACACAAAACACCTGGAAAATCGGGTAACTCCCACCCCAATACTGCACTTTAAGCAAGCAGGCACACCAGGAGATTATATCCCACACCGGGCCGGGAGGGTACCATGCCCACGGAGCCTCCCTCATTGCTAGCACAGCAGTCTGCAATCCAACGGCAAGGTAGCAGCCAGGCTAGGGGAGGGGCACCCGCCATTGCTGAGGCTTAAGTAAGTAAACAAAGCCACTGGGAAGCTGAAACTGGGTGGAACTCACAGCAACTCAAGGAGGCCTGCCTGTCTCTGTAGACTCCACCTCTGGGGACAGGGAACAGCGAAACAACAACAACAACAACAACGAAAGCAGCAGAAACCTCTGCAGACGCAAGCTACTCTGTCTGACAGCTTTGAAGAGAGCAGTTGATCTCCCAACATGGAGGTTGAGATCTGAGAATGGACAGACTGCCTGTACAAGTGGGTCCCTGACCGCTGAGTAGCCTAACTGGGAGACATCCTCCACTAGGGGCAGACCCACACCCCACACCTTACACGGTGGAGTACACCCCTGAGGAAGCTTCCAAAGGAAGAATCAGACAGGTACAGTCCCTGTTCAGCAATATTCTATCTTCTGCAGCCTCTGCTGCTGACACCCAGGCAAACAGGGTCTGGAGTGGACCTCAAGCAATCTCTAGCAGACTCACAGCTGAGGGTTCTGACTGTTAGAAGGAAAACTAACAAACAGGAAGGACACCCACACCAAAACTCCATCAGTACATCACCATCATCAAAGAACAGAGGCAGATAAAACCACAAAGATGGGGAAAAAGCAGGGCAGAAAAGCTGGAAATTCAAAAAATAAGAGCGCATCTCCCCCTCCAAAGGAACGCAGCTCATCGCCAGCAATGGATCAAAGCTGGATGGAGAATGACTTTGACGAGATGAGAGAAGAAGGCTTCAGTCCATCAAACTTCTCAGAGCTAAAGGAGGAATTATGTACCCAGCACAAAGAAACTAAAAATTTTGAAAAATGAGTGGAAGAATTGATAACTAGAATAATTAATGCAGAGAAGGTCATAAATGAACTGACCGAAACGAAAACCATGATACGAGAAATACGTGACAAACACACAAGCTTCAGTAACCGACTTGATGAACTGAAAGAAAGAGTATCAGTGATTGAGGATCAAATGAATGAAATAAAGCAAGAAGAGAAATCTAAAGAAAAAAGAAAAAAAAGAAATGAACAAAGCCTGCAAGAAGTATGGGATTATGTCAAAAGAACAAATCTACGTCTGATTGGGGTGCCTGAAAGTGAGGGTGAAAATGGAACCAAGTTGGAAAACACTCTTCAGGATATCATCCAGGAGAACTTCCCCAACCTAGTAGGGCAGGCCAACATTCAAATTCAGGAAATACAGAGAATGCCACAAAGATACTCCTCCAGAAGAGCAACTCCAAGACACATAATTGTCAGATTCACCAAAGTTGAACTGATGGAAAAAATCTTAAGGGCAGCCAGAGCAAAAGGTCGGGTTACCCACATAGGAAAGCCCATGAGACTAACAGCAGATCTCTCGGCAGAAACTCTACAAGCCAGAAGAGAGTGGGGGCTAATATTCAACATTCTTAAAGAAAAGAATTTTAAACCCAGAATTTCATATCCAACCAAACTAAGTTTCATAAGTGAAAGAGAAATAAAATCCTTTACAGATAAGCAAATGCTTAGAGATTTCATCACCACCAGGCCTGCCTTACAAGAGACCCTGAAGGAAGCACTAAACGTGGAAAGGAACAACTGGTACCAGCCATTGCAAAAACATGCCAAAATGTAAAGACCATCAAGGCTAGGAAGAAACTGCATCAAATAACGAGCAAAATAACCAGTTAATATCATAATGGCAGGATCAAGTTCACACATAACAATATTAACCTTAAATGTAAATGGACTGAAGGGTCCAATTAAAAGACACAGACTGGCAAGCTGGATAAAGGTTCAAGACCCATCAGTTTGCTGTTTTCAGGAAACCCATCTCACATGCGGAGACATACATAGGCTCAAAATAAAGGGATGGAGGAAGATATAACAAACAAATGGAGAACAAAAAAAAGCAGGGGTTGCAATACTAGTCTCTGATAAAACAGATTTTAAACCATCAAAGATCAAAAGAGACAAAGAAGGCCATTGCATAGTGGTAAAGGGATCAATTCAACAGGAAGAGCTAACTATCCTAAATATATAGGCACTCAACACAGGAGTACCCAGATTCATAAAGCAAGTCCTTCGAGACTTACAAAGAGACTTAGACTCCCATACAATAATAATGGGAGACTTCAACACCCCACTGTCAACATTAGGCAGATCAACGAGACACAAAGTTAACAAGGACATCCAGGAATTGTACTCATCTCTGCAGCAAGCAGACCTAATAGACATCTACAGAACTCTCCACCCCAAATCAACAGAATATACGTTCCTCTCAGCATCACGTCACACTTATTCCAAAATTGACCACTTAATTGGAAGTAAAGCACTTCTCAGTAAATGTACAAGAACAGAAATTATAACAAACTGTCTCTCAGACCACAGTCCAATCAAACTAGAACTCAGGACTAAGAAACTCAATCAAAACCGCTCAACTACATGGAAACTGAATAAACTGCTCCTGAATGACTACTGAGTACCTAACACCAAAAAATCTACTGCACAGCAAAGAAAACAACTAATAGAATGAAGAGGCAGCCCAAAGATTGAAAGAAAATATTAGCAAGCCATTCATTTCATGAGGGGCCAATATCCGATATATATAAGAATAAATATATATAAAAAAACATGAAATGGTTCAATAAGTCTAATAAAACAATCTCTTCACACGTTTATCATTTTTTTGTGGTGAAAACATTTAAGTTCTATTTTTCTAGCAATTTTGAAATATGCTATGCCTTATTATTTATTATAATCACTATTCTGCACAATGGATCACTAAAGTTTATCTCTATTGTCTAACTGAAACCTTTACCTTTGATTAACATTTCTCCTTTTCCCACCATCCACCTCTTCCAGCCTCTGGTAACCATCATTCTGCTCTCTTCTTCTATGAGTTCAATGTTTTAAGATTCCACATATAAGTGAGATCATGCCATATTTGTCTTTCTGTACCTATCTTATTTTACTTAACATAATGTCCTCCAGATTCATTTATGTTGTGGCAAATGACACAATTTCTACCTTTTAAAAGGTTGAATACTATTCCACTGCATTTATATACCACATTTTTTATCCATTCTCATGATGAACATCTAGGTTGTATCTATATCTTAGCTATTGCAAATAATGCTGCAAAGAATATAGGAGTGCAGATATCTTTTTAGCACACTGGTTTCAATTCCATTGGATATATACCCACAAATGGACATAGCAACTTTTGATATATATTCAGAAGCAGACATATTCAATTCTTTGGATATATACCCAGTGGTTGGAACATATGGTAAATCTATTTTTTGTTTTCTGAGTAATCTCCATACAGTTTTCCTTAGTGGCTGTGTTAATTTACATTTTCACCAAAAGGCACAAGAGTATTTTTATCTCCACACCCTTGCCAACACTTGTTATCTTTCATCTTTTTTTATTAGTCGTTTTAAGAGGCATTAAGTAACATGTTATTGTGTTTTTGATTTATATTTTCTCTATGATCAGTTTTAATGAGTGTTTTTTTTTTCATCGATGTTGGCTTTTTCTATGTCTTTGATTTACTTTTCTTTTTTACTGTTAATTTTTGTGAGTACCTAGTAGGTGTGTGTATTTTGAGTTTCATGAGATATATTTATTTGACAAATGTCTATTTAGGCTCTTTGCCCATCTGGACTGGATTATTTATTTTTTTGCTCTTGAGTTGTTTGAGTTTCTTATATATTTTAGATATTTGCCCCTCATGAGATGAATGGCTTACTAATATTTTCTTTCAATTTTTGGGCTGCCTCTTCATTCTATTAGTTGTTTTCTTTGCTGTGCAGTAGATTTTTCAGTGTTATCTAAGTCAGTATGTTTACTTCCACTTTTGTTTTCTGTGCTTCAGGGGTCATGTCTGAGAAATCTATGTCTAGACCACTGACATGGAGCATTTTTTTCCGGGTTTTTTTTTTTTTTTTTTTTTTTTTGTAGCTTTACAATTTCAGAGTTTACATGTAAGTCTTTAGCCAACTTTAACTTGATTTTTATATATAGTGGAGATAAGAGTCCAATCTCATTCTCGTTCTTGTGAATATTCAGTTTTCCAAACACTGTTTATTATTGAGAGTGCTCATTCTTTGTTGTATGTTCTTAGCACCTTCATCAAAAATCAATTGACCATCATTTCGTAAGATTATTTTTGTGCTGTCTATTTTGTTCCATTGGTTGATGTTCCCATTTTTATGCCAGTACAATGCTGCTTTGATTACAATAGCTTTGTAATTGATTTTAAGTTAAGGTAGTGTGATGCCTCCAACTTTGGTCTTTTGCTCAAGATTTGGCTAATTGGGTTTTTTTTTTTTTTTTTTTTTGGTGTAGTTGCATGTACATATTAAGATTTCTTTTCTATTTTTATGATAAATGACATTGGCATCAAATCTACAGTTCTTTGGAGTTTGTTACTGGAAGTTTATTGTGTTTCTTTCATGGTGTCACTTTCCCCCTGATTCTTTGTGATCCACCTCGCATTGCAACAGTCTGTGCATTGGAAGGAGCAGATACCTCTTCCAAAATTTATGAACTGACCTCAGTAAGTAATGACCTTCCCCTGGGGCAGGGGTACATTGGGGTACGCTGTGGTGCAGATTGTAGTGGCACACGGAACCAAATATGGGCTCATACAGTGGCTCCATATGTGGAGGAGTGTCGCACTATTTACATGGTCATTGATGACAAGAGCTATTGAATTTCCATGACAGCAGTGCCTCTATGTCCTCAGCAGTGCCTCTATGCCATGTCTATGACATGGAGCCAAGTCAGGCAGTGGTACTGGGCAGAGCTGTCAGTGTGCACATAATAAGCTGCAGAAGCCAGCTACAGGTGTGTGCATGCGGGTTGGGGCCAACTGCAGGCTGGTAATAGTGTTCCTGCTGGTCGCATTTGTCTATGCAGCTGTGGAAAAAGCTTGAGACTTGCAAGTAGGTGTAGCTGCAGGGTCCAGCTGCAGATGCAAGCAAAGGGCTGGGGGCAGGTGCGAGGGGCCTGAGGCTAGCTTCCTGTGCATGTGCAGCTGTGATGGTTAGGGCTAGTGGTATGCAAGATCTCAGTATGGTCAGTCATTGGTATGTATGCAGTGTTGGGAGCTTGAGTCTACAGCAGGTGGCCTGGGGATGTTTGAAGGAATGCCTGTGGTGGCTGCAGGCACTGCAGTTATAGCAGGTGTAGTGACTTAAGAGAGAATAGAGAGAGAGGGATGGTGGTTCAGGCACATGGAAACTAAAGCCTGCACTTTAAAGTCCATGGGTTGGGGCACCTATTGCAGCAGCAGCTGGGGAAGCTCCAAGGAGGGGGAGAAAGACAAGTGGTGACTTAAACAAGTGGGGGCTTTGTAGGCAGAAAACTGTTGGGATCCCAGTGGTGAACGCTGCACAGGATCTACTGCACCTATGCTAGCCGTGGTTTCCCTCAGCAGTAAAAGCTGCTGGGGTTCTGTGCTGAGCAAGCCACTGAGACCCACAATAACAAATAACATGAATGCCACTGGTAGTAAAAGTTTCAGAGGATGTACAGTGGCCACTAGGGCTGTCGAGGTCTTCAGCAAAACAAACTGCTGGAGTTCTGTACAAAACAGGCAATTGGAGACTATAGTGACTCCTGCTGAGTGCCTTAAGCTATCAGACCCCATGTCTCTTTGTTTTTTGCCATCTCTAGATATCTCAGCTTTACCATTCTCCCCGACAACCGGGGTGGGTGGAAACAGAAGCTGGTCATTCAGGAGGTGGTCTGAAAGGCAAGGGAAGTGTGTAGTTCACACTGTTGTTTTCTCTGCACAGGGAACCAGGGAGTCAAGGAGTTCCTTTTCAGTGCCATGCAGTGCTGGCCTGAAGGATGATGTAATTCAGGCAAAAAAGAAACTGCTCTTTCTCCCCTTTTTGTGTAGTTATTCTTGAGTTTTCTTTCCCACTCTATTGTTGCAGCTTCTTAAGTGGACCACTGAGTTCTTTTTATTGAGAAAAAAAATCCTGTATCTGAGTAATGTAAGATTTAAAAAAAATTTTCAGTCCTAGAAAAACATTAGAAAGAGAAATCAACACATTCTAGTTCCCCCTTGAGCTATGTATTCATCTCTTGGAACTGTTTTCTATCGCCACAAGTTGCTGTAAACTAATCTAATAATGCCACAGCAGACACTATAACCTACACCATAGAGCTTGACAATTTATAGCCAATCACTAATCAACGTTATTTCTGTAAGTCAATGAGACTCCCTTACAAACAACTTCGTATTCATCCACTTCCTGTCTCCCTTTCTTGTCTTAAATATCCATGTGTAACTGCTGCTAATCAGAGTGTATCTTTAGGCCGACTTGAATCTATGCTCCTAGGTTGCAATCCTCAAATTTGGCCCAAATAAACTCTATATTTATATTAATTTTTGCCTCACCTCCTTCCTTTTATGTCAACAGTGAATAGCTGCCAAATTGTTGTTTTTTTGTGGGGGAAAGAAAGGCCGGGATCCTCTACTCTACCATCTTGCTGACATGAGAAAAAATTGTATTTTCCTTCTAATACCAAATATGTGGTGTTTTTTTTTAACAGTCTGGATATCCAAAATTCAATTCAATTCTGACATCTGGAGTTAACATCTGATCTTGAAAGTTAAAAGGTTTATGTCCAAAACACTACCCCCACTTCAGACTCCAATTACAAATCCTAGGCCACCCATGCTTCTGACTGATTTAGAGTAAATGTAGAGGTTCCCACAGCTTTTATCCCTGCCCTCCAAGTTTCAATAATTTTCTAGAACAACTTGAAGAACTCAGAAATGTTTTCCTTACTATTACGTGTTTATTATAAAGGATACCACTCAGGAAAAGTGAAATGGAAGAGACCCATAGGGCAAAGTGTAGGCAAAAAGGTCTGGAGCTTCCATGCCTTCTCTGGATATACCACACTCCTAGTACTTCAATGTACACAACAATCCAGGTGCTCTCGGAACCCTATCATTTAGGGTTTCTATGGAAATTTAATTACAAAAATATGATTCACTAAATCAGAGGCCACTGGTGATTAAACTCAACACGTAGCCCCTCTCCCTTCCCCAAAGGTCAGGGGGTGGAGGTGAAGGTGCGAAACTTATAATCACACGGTTTTGTCTTTCTGGTGACCAGCTCCCATTTTGAAGTTGTCTAGGAATTCTCAACCATCTCATCAGTTTATTAGCATATGTAATACACTCTTATGATTCCAAAGATTCCAGGGATTCTGGGAGCTGTCTGCCAGGAACTAAAGACAAAGACCAAAAATATATTTTTAAATTATACTCCAACATTCATAAAATGCTTTATGCAAAAACAGCAGAATACACACTTTCAAGTTTACATGGTATATTTATCATAAACTACATTCTGGACCATGAAGTATATTACAACAACTTTAAGTGATTAGAAACCGTACAATGTATTCTCTCAGACAGCAATAGCATTAAACCAGAAATCAATAACAAAGTGCTGGAAAATCTCAAAATATGTGGAGATCAAACAAAACACTCCAAAATTACAAATGAGTAAAACAGAAATGTCAAGAGCAATGTTAAAATATTTGAATGAAATAAAAATGTTATTAAAATTTTTGGAATTCAGCAAAAACAGTGCTTAGAGGAAAATTTAGAGGACCAAATACATGTAATAGAAGAGTAGAAAGGTCTGAAAATCAACAATCTAAACTTCCTACCTAGAAAACTAGAAAATGAGGAGCAAATTAAATCCAAAGTGGTGCCTTATGCATTTGGAAATAGCAAAATTGTGCATGAAGATCAATACTGTGAGCTTTCATTCAATAAAAACCATGGGAATTTACCTGAAAAGGGAAGGACACTTCAGATCTCAGGAAAGGGAAGGTTGGCAAGCAGCCTATGGGACAGTGTTTGGCTGCTAAAATTGAGTGAGGGGGAAGGTAAAGCAAGAGGGCGAAATGGAAGGCTCCAGTGATCATCCCTCCTGCAGTATCTACACAAAAAAAGCACCTTCATAAGGACCAACATCATATTAAGTTTTAACATCATATTAAGTAAACAGACGTGGAAGAGAGTAGAAAAGGCTGTCTTGAATCCATTATGCCACCCCTTCCTCATATCCGAGGGCTGTTGTGCGGTGTGGAGAGAGAATCCATGTACTTGGGGGAGGGAGAGTGAGTGCAGTCTTTGTGGAATGTTACATTGAAACTCACTGCAGAAAAAAAGATGAAGCAGAACTCAGCCAGTGCCCACCAGGGGAGCATTTGGACCAGCCTTAGCCAGAGGCAAATTGCCATCTCAGCAGTTGAAAACTGAGTTTTGTCAAGCCCTGCCACTGTGGGCTAAAATGCTCTGAGATCCTAAGTAAACTTGAAATACAGTCTAGAACACAAGGACTGAACTTTATGGGCAAGCCCTGGTGCTGCCCTGGGCTCAGAACCAGTGGACTTGGGGGGCACATCACTTAGTGAGATACCAACTGGTGTGGACAAGGTAGTGTTTGTCTCACTTCTCCAACCCTATACAATGCAGCTCACAGCTCCAGGAGAAACTCCTTTCTTCTGCTTGGTGGAGAGTCAAGAGGACTTTGCCTTGCAACTTGTATACCAGCACAGTCAGAGTAGAATAAGGGACCAGGCAGAGTCGTGACGCCCTTGCTCGAGGATGACATTTTTAAACACACCCCGGGCCAGAAGGGAACTCTCTGCCTCAAAGGGAACAACCCATACATGGCAGAATTCATCACCTGCTGACTAAAGAGCATTTTGTGCCTGAATAATCATCAGTAATACCCAGGAAGTACTTATCTTGGGCCTTGGGTAAGACTCAGAAACATGCTGGCTTCAGGTGTGACCCAGCACATTACCAGCTATGGTGGTTATGGGGGAAGACTCCTTCCTGAGGAAAAGAGAGAAAAGAGTAAAGAGGCATCTCCTGCAGCTTGGGTACTAGCTCAGCCACAGTGGGATAAAGCAAAAAGCAGCCTCCTGGGGTTCCCACCAATTCTAGGTCTTGGCTACTGACAGCACTTGTTGACCTACAGTGGAGCCAGAGGGGAGTCCACTGCCCTGAAGAAGACTCATGACTGGCAGCATTTGCTACTAACTGACTAAGAAGCTCTTGGGCCTTGAGTAAATGTTGATGGTGGTCACAGGCAATACCCATCACAGGTCTGGGGCACTGGTGCCCATGGAGAGAGGCACTTCTGCTTGACATAAACAGAAGGAAGAGTGGGAAAGACATGTGGCTTGTATGTCAGCTCAGTTGCAGTAGAATAAAGCACCAGGCAGATTTCTAAGGTTTCAACATCTAGGACCTGACAGCATCTGTGGCCCAACCCAGGGCTGGGAGGAATGACACAGTCTAGCTGGATTTGCCACATGCTCGTCATAGAGTTTTGGGGGGGGGGTTGAGTGAACCATAGGTTGTAACCAGGCAGTAGTCACTGTGGACATTGGTTGAAACTCAGTGTTCTGCTGGTTTCAGGTCTCACCCAGTGCATTTCCAGCGATGGTGACCAAAGTGGGGCTTCTGTCACCTTTCCCCAGCTTCAGTAAGCTCAGTAGAAAGAGAGAGAGAGAGAGAGAGAGAGAGAGAGAGAGAGAGAGAGACTCCATTTGTTTTGGGAAAATCAAGGGAAAAGAACAAGAATCCACCTGGAAATCCAAAGAATTCTTCCAGATTGTACCCAAGACCACCAAAATGGTACCTCTATGACTCTTCAAGAGTCACAACATTGCTGGGTTGGGGTTAACCCCTAAAACAGATACAATTGAAGTGAGAAAATACTTATATTACACAACCCAATTTCCCTTTGAATACCTAAAAATCCTTCCCAAAAATATAGGTACAAGCAAGCCCAGACTGTGAAGGCTAAAATAAATACCTAACTCATCAATGCCAGGATAGAGAAATATTCAAAAGTATCAAGAACTTTGAAGAAAATATAACTTCACCAAGTCCGTATCAGGGACCAATCTCAGAGAAAGAGACATATGTGACCTGCCAGACAGAGAATTCAAAATAGCTTTTTGAGGAAGCTTATCAAAATTCAAAATAACACAGAGAAGGAAGTCAGAACCCTATCAGATAAATGTAATAAAAAGATGGAAAAAATTAAAAAGAAGTGAACACAAATTTTGGAGATGAAAAGGGCAATTGACATGTTGAAGAATGCATCAGAGTCTCTTAAATGCAGAAACGATCAAGCAGAATTAAAAATCAGTGAGCTTGAAGGCTGGTTATTAGAAAACAGAAAGTTAGAGGACACAAAAAGGAAAATAATAAAAAAAAGAATAAAATTTGTTTACAAGATCTACAAAATAGCCTCAAAATGCGGGCTCTTTTTTGGTTTCATATGAACTTTAAAGCAGTTTTTTCCAATTCTGTGAAGAAAGTCATTGCTAGGTTAAAGGGGATGGCATTGAATCTATAAATTACCTTGGGCAGTATGGCCATTTTCACAATGTTGGTTCTTCCTATCCATGAGCATGGAATGTTCTTCCATTTGTTTGTGTCCTCTTTGATTTCACTGAGCAGTGGTTTGTAGTTCTCCTTGAAGAGGTCCTTTACATCCCTTGTAAGTTGGATTCCTAGGTATTTTATTCTCTTTGAAGCAATTGTGAATGGGAGTTCATTCATGATTTGGCTCTCTGTTTGTCTGTTACTGGTGTATAAGATTGCTTGTGATTTTTGCATATTGATTTTGTATCCTGAGACTTTGCCAAAGTTGCTTATCAGTCTAAGGAGATTTTAGGCTGAGACGATGGGGTTTTCTAAGTATACAATCATGTCATCTGCAAACAAGGACAATTTGACTTCTTCTTTTCCTAACTGAATACCCATTATTTCTTTCTCTTGCCTGATTGCCTTAGCCAGAAATTCCAACACTATATTGAATAGGAGTGGTGAGAGAGGGCATCCCTCTCTTGTGCCAGTTTTCAAAGGGAATGCTTCCAGTTTTTGCCCATTCAGTATGATATGGGCTATGGGTTTGTCATAAATAGCTCTTATTATTTTGAGGTACGTTCCATCAATACCGAATTTATTAAGCGTTTTTAGCATGAAGGGCTGTTGAATTTTGTCAAAAGCCTTTTCTGCATCTATTGAGATAATCATGTGGTTCTTGTCTTTGGTTCTGTTTATATGCTGGATTACATTTATTGATTTGTGTATGTTGAACCAGCCTTGCATCCCAGGGATGAAGCCCACTTGATCATGGTGGATAAGCTTTTTGATGTGCTGCTGAATCCGGTTTGCCAGTATTTAATTGAGGATTTTTGCATCGATGTTCATCAGGGATATTGGTCTAAAATTCTCTTTTTTTGTTGAGTCTCTGCCAGGCTTTGGTGTTGGAAGTTCTGGCTAGGGCAATCAGGCAAGAGAAAGAAATCAAGGGTATTCAGTTAGGAAATGAAGAAGTCCAATTGTCCCTGTTTGCAGATGACATGATTGTATATTTAGATAACCCCATTGTCTCAGCCCAAAATCTCCTTAAGCTGATAAGCAACTTCAGCAAAGTCTCAGGATACAAAATTAATGTGCAAAAATCACAAGCGTTCTTATACACCAGTAACAGACAAACAGAGCCAAATCAAGAATGAACTTCCATTCACAACTGATTCAAAGAGAATAAAATACCTAGGAATCCAACTTACAAGGGATGTCAAGGACCTCTTCAAGGAGAACTACAAACCACTGCTCAGTGAAATAAAAGAGGACACAAACAAATGGAAGAACATACCATGCTCATGGATAGGAAGAATCAATATCATGAAAATGGCCATACTGCCCAAGGTTATTTATAGATTCGATGCCATCCCCATCAAGCTACCAATGAGTTTCTTCACAGAATTGGAAAAAACGGCTTTAAAGTTCATATGGAACCAAAAAAGAGCCCGCATTGCCAAGACAATCCTAAGTCAAAAGGGCAAAGCTGGAGGCGTCACGCTACCTGTCTTCAAACTATACTACAAGGCTACAGTAACCAAAACAGCATGGTACTGCTACCAAAACAGCAATATAGACCAATGGAACAGAACAGAGTCCTCAGAAATAATACCACACATCTACAGCCATCTGATCTTTGACAAACCTGAGAGAAACAAGAAATGGGGAAAGGATTCCCTATTTAATAAATGGTGCTGGGAAAATTGGCTAGCCATAAGTAGAAAGCTGAAACTGGATCCTTTCCTTACTTCTTCTACGAAGATTAATTCAAGATGGATGAGAGACTTAAATGTTAGACCTAAAACCATAAAAACCCTAGAAGAAAACCTAGGTAGTTCCATTCAGGACATAGGCATGGGCAAGGACTTCATGTCTAAAACACCAAAAGCAATGGCAGCAAAAGCCAAAATCGACAAATGGGATCTAATTAAACTAAAGAGCTTCTGCACAGCAAGAGAAACTACCATCAGATTGAACAGGCAACCTACAGAATGGGAGAAAATTTTTGCAATCTACTCATCTGACAAAGGGCTAATATCCAGAATCTACAAAGAACTCAAACAAATATACAAGAAAAAAACAAACAACCCCATCAAAAAGTGGGCAAAGGATATGAACAGACATTTCTCAAAAGAAGACATTCATACAGCCAACAGACACATGAAAAAATGCTCATCATCACTCACCATCAGAGAAATGCAAATCAAAGCCACAATGAGATACCATCTCACACCAGTTAGAATGGCAATCATTAAAAAATCAGGAAACAACAGGTGTTGGAGAGGATTTGGAGAAATAGGAACACTTTTACACTGTTGGTGGGATTATAAACTAGCTCAACCATTATCTAAAACTGTATGGCAATTCCTCAAGAATCTAGAACTAGATGTACCATATGACCTAGCCATCCCACTACTGGGTATATACCCAAAGAATTATAAATCATGCTGCTATAAAGACACATGCACACGTATGTTTATTGCGGCACTATTCACAATAGCAAAGACTTGGAATCAACCCAA
>NC_045445.1:92090185-92135886 GCF_002776525.5 Piliocolobus tephrosceles | reverse complement strand
GAGACTGGAGCCATTACTTCAAGATCATCGAGGACCTGAGGGCTCAGATCTTCGCAAATACTGTGGACAATGCCCGCATCATTCTTCAGATTGACAATGCCCGTCTTGCTGCTGATGACTTTAGAGTCAAGTATGAGACAGAGCTGGCCATGTGCCAGTCTGTGGAGAATGACATCCATGGGCTCCGCAAGGTCATTGATGACACCAATGTCACTCGACTGCAGCTGGAGACAGAGATCGAGGCTCTCAAGGAGGAGCTGCTCTTCATGAAGAAGAACCACGAAGAGGAAGTAAAAGGCCTACAAGCCCAGATTGCCAGCTCTGGGTTGACCGTGGAGGTAGATGCCCCCAAATCTCAGGACCTCGCCAAGATAATGGCAGACATCCGGGTCCAATATGACGAGCTGGCTCGGAAGAACCGAGAGGAGTTAGACAAGTACTGGTCTCAGCAGATTGAGGAGAGCACCACAGTGGTCACCACACAGTCCGCCGAGGTTGGAGCTGCTGAGACGACGCTCACAGAGCTGAGACGTACAGTCCAGTCCTTGGAGATCGACCTGGACTCCATGAGAAATCTGAAGGCCAGCTTGGAGAACAGCCTGAGGGAGGTGGAGGCCCGCTATGCCCTACAGATGGAGCAGCTCAATGGGATCCTGCTGCACCTGGAGTCAGAGCTGGCACAGACCTGGGCAGAGGGACAGCGACAGGCCCAGGAGTATGAGGCCCTGCTGAACATCAAGGTCAAGCTGGAAGCTGAGATTGCCACCTACCGCCGCCTGCTGGAAGACGGCGAGGAATTCAATCTTGGTGATGCCTTGGACAGCAGCAACTCCATGCAAACCATCCAAAAGACCACCACCCGCCGGATAGTGGATGGCAAAGTGGTGTCTGAGACCAACGACACCAAAGTTCTGAGGCATTAAGCCAGCAGAAGCAGGGTACCCTTTGGGGAGCAGGAGGCCAATAAAAAGTTCAGAGTTAAAAAAAAAAAAAAAAAAAAAAGAGATGAAAAGCAGTCTATCAAACATACAAAAAATAAAATCAACAGGAGTTGCTATTCTTACTTCAGACAAAACTAAACCTTAAAACAATAATGATCAGAAAAGACAAACAATGGCATCACATAATTGTAAAGGATTCAATTCAACAGGAAAACTTCACTATCCTAAGTATATGTACACCCAACACTGGAGCACCCACATTTATTAAACAAGTCATAAAATCTTTAAGGAGGCTTAGATAAATATACAAATAAGATTAGGGAACTTCAAAACCCTACCAACAGTGTTAGACAGATCATTAAGGCAGGAAACTAACAAAGATATTCAGGTACTATATTCAACACTTGACAAAATGGATCTAATAGACATCTATAGAACATTACACCAGAAACAACAGAATATACATTTTTTAAAGTGCACATGGCACATCCTCTAAAATCTACCACATTCTCAACCTAAAGCAATCTCAAGCAATTCAAAGAAACTGAAATCATACCAACCACACTCTTAGGCCACACCACAATAACAATAAAAATATAAATGAATAGCAAGAAAATTCTTCAAAACCATACAATTACATAGAAATTTAAAAACCTAGTTCTAATGACTTTGGTGTAAACAATGAAATTAAGGCAGAAATGAAAAGAAAATTGATTATAAGATTAACATACATACAATATATCAGAATATCTGAGACACAGCTAAAGCAGGATTAAGAGGGAAGATTACAGCAGTATGTACTCACAAGAAAAATAAAGATCTCAAATTAACAGCTTAACATCATACTGGCATGTAATAGAATAACAAGATTATATTGAAATAAAAATTAGCAATATAAAAGACATAACACAAATCAGAGCTGAACATAATAAAATTGACACACACACACAGACACAAACACAGAAAATGTAAACCAAAGAGTTTGTTTTTTAAAAATAAATAAATAAATAAGATTGATAGACCACTAGCAAGACTCATAAAAAGATGAGAGAAGACTGAAATGAACACAATCATATGACAAAGGGGACATTACCACCAACTCCACAGAAATATGAAACCCTTCAGAGTATTATAAATACTTCTATGCACACAAGTTCTAAAACCTAGAAAAAATGCATAAATACCTAGACACAGAGGAATGAGCCAAGAAGAAATTGAATCCCTTACATAGCAATAATGACTTCCAAAATTCGGTAAGGAAAAAAAAAAACAAAAACAAAAACAAAAACCTTACAACCAGAAGCTCTGTACCAGACAGATTCACAACCAAATTTTACCAGATGTACAAAGAAGACCTAGTATTGATCCTTCCCAAACTATAACAAAAAATTTAGAAGGAGAACTTCCCTTCTAACTAATTATATGAGACCAGCATCACTCTGTTACTAAAACCTGATAGAGACAAAATGAAGAAAAGAAATCTTCATGATAATAAACCTGATTAACATAGATGCAAAAATCCTCAACAAAATACTAGCATACCAAAGTCAGCAGCACATGAAAAATCTAATCCACCATAATCAAGGAGGATTTATTCATGGGATGCATATTATTTCAACATACATAAATGAATACATGTAATTTATTTAAAAGTATAACTAAAAAGGAAAACCACATGGTCATCTCAATAGATGCAGATGAGCCTTTTAATAAAACGTAATATCCCTTCATGTGAAAAACCACCCACAAACTAGGTATTGAAAGACTATACCTCACCAAAATAACAAGAACCATCAATGACAAACCCAGAGCCAACATCATACTGAATGGGCAAAAGCTGGAAGCATTCCGCTTGAGAACTGCAACAAGACAAGGATGCCCACTCTTACCACTCATATTTAACATAGTACTGGAAGTTGTACCCAGAGAAGTGATGCAGAAGAAAAAAAAAAAATTAAAGGCATCCAAATAGAAAGAGAGGAAGTAAAACTACCTATATTCACAAACAGTATAATTCTATCCCTAAATAACTTCATAGCCTCTACCTAAAAACCCTAGATCTGATAAGCAACTTCAGCAAAGTTTCAGGAGGTAAAAGTAATATACAAAAATCCATAGCATAACTATACAGCAGTAACTTTCAAGCAGAGAACCAAATGAAGAACACAATCCCATTCACAATAGCCAAAAACAACTGGTTACTCATATGCAGAAGATGGATATTTTCCTGTTTTGTTTACAAAAAACAAAACAAAACAATCTAGAAATACAGTTAATCAGGGAGGTAAAAGACCTCTACAATGAGAATTACAAAACACCGCTAAAAGATATCATAGATGACACAAATGCATGAGAAAACATTCCATGCTAGTGTGAGGCAAAATCACCAGGTAACCTATAAAGGGAAGCCTGTAAGATTAACAGCAGATTTCTTAGCAGTAACCCTGCAAGCTAGAAGTGATTGGGGTCGTATCTTCACCCTCCTTAAACATAACAATTATCAGCCAAGAATTTTGCATTCAGCAAAACTTAGCTTCATTAACGAAGGAAAGATAGTCTTTTTCTGACAAACAAATGCCAAGAGAATTCACCAGCACCAAGCCAGCACTACAAGATCTGGTAAAAGAGCTCTAAATCTTATAACAAATCCTTGAAACACATCAAAAGAGAACCTCTTTAAAGCCTAGATCTCACAGGACCTATGAAACAAAAATACAATTAAAGAAAAAAGGTATGTGGGCAACAAATAACACAATGAATGGAATAGTACCTCACATCTTAATACTAATGTTGAATGTAAATGGCCTAAATGCTCCACTTAAAGCATAAAGAATTGCAGAATGGATAAGAATTCATCAAACAACAGCCTGCTGCCTTCAAGAGACACACCTCACATAAGGACACACATAAACTTAAAGTAAAGAGGTAGAACAAAACATTTCACGCAAATGGAAACCAAAAGTGAGCAGAAGTAGCTATGCTTATACTAGACAAGACAATCTTTAAAACAGCAGCAGTTTAAAAAGACAAAGAGGACATTATATAATGATGAAAGGCCTTGTCCAACAGGAAATTATCACAATCCTAAATAGATATGCACCTAACACTGGAGCTCCCAAGTTTATACAACAATGACCACTAAACCTAAGAAATGAGATAGACAACAACACAATAATAGAGAGAGACTTTAATACTCCACTGACAGCACTAGACATGTCATCAAGACAGAAAGTCAACAAAGAAAAAATGGATTTAAACTGTACCCTGGAACAAAAGGACTTATCAAATATTTACAGAACATTCTACCCAACAGATGCAGAATATACATTGTATTTATCAGCACATGAAACTTTCTTCAAGGTAGACCATATTATAGGCCACAAAATAATTCTCAATAAATTTAAGAAAATTAAAATTATATCAAGTACTTTCTCATCCACAGTGGAATTAAACTGGAAATCAACTCCAAAGGAAAGTTCAAAACCATGCAAATACATAGAAATTAAATAACCTGCTCCTGAATAATTATTGCTTCAACAATAAAATCAAAATGGAAATGAAAAAAAATTTTGGCCGAGTGTGGTGTCTCATGCCTGTAATCCCAGCACTTTGGGAGACTGAAGTGGGTGGATCACAAGGTCAGGAGTTTGAGACCAGCCTGACCAACATAGTAAAACCCCATTTCTACTAAAAAATACCAAAAAAGAATTAGCCAGGCATGGTGGCAGGTGCCTGTAATCCCAACTACTCATGAGGCTGAGGCAGGAGAATCGCTTGAACTCGGGAGGTGGAGGTTGCAGTGAGCCAAGATCGTGCCATTGCACTCCAGCCTCAGTGACAGTGTGAGACTCTGTCTCAAAAAAAAAAAGAAAAAATTCTTTAAACTAAACAATAACTGTAACATAATCTATCAAGACCATTAACAATATTAACCAAGAAAAGACAAGAGGAAATTCAAATAAGCTCAATTAGAAATAAAACAAGAGGTAGTTTCCAAGATGGCCGAATAGAAACAGCTCTGGACTGCAGCTCCCAGCGAGATTGACACAGAAGACAGGTGATTTCTGCATTTCCAACTGAGGTACCTGGTTCATCTCACTGGGACTAATTGGAGAGTGGGTGCAGCCCAAAGAGGCTGAGCTGAAGCAGGACAGGGCATCGCCTCACCTGGGAAATGCAAGGGGTTGGGGGATTTCCCTTTCCTAGCCAAAGGAAGCCATGACACACTGTACCTGGGGAAATGGTACATTCCTGATCAAATACTGCACTATTCAAACAGTCTTAGCAACAGGCAGACCAGGAAATACACTCCCGTGACTGATTTGGTTGGTCCCAGCTCATGGAGCCTTGCTCACTACTAGTGCAGCAATCTGAGATTGACCTGTGATGCTGTAGCTTGCCAGGGGGAGGGTCATCCACCATTGCTGAGGCTTGAATAGCTCACAGTGTAAACAAAGAGGAATGGAAGTATGAACTGGGCGAACCCCACCACAGCTCAGCAAGGCCTACTGCCTCTGTAGATTCCATCTCTGGGGGTAGGGCATAGTAGAACAAAAGGCCACAGGCAACTTCTCCAGACTTAAACATCCTTGTCTGACAGCTCTGAAGAGAGCAGTGGTTCTCTCAGCACGGCATTCGAGCTCCAAGAATGAACAGACTGCTGTCTTAAGCGGGTCCCAGACTCCCATGTAGCCAGACTGGGAAACATCTCCCAGCAGGGGCCAACAGACACCTCAAACAGGCGGGTGCCCCTCTGGGGTGAAGCTTTCAGAGGAATAATCAGGCAGCAATATTTGCTGTTCCACAGCCTCTGCTGGTGATACCTAGGCAAACAGGGTCTGGAGTGGACCTCCAGCAAACTCCAACAGACCTGCAGCTGAAGGATCTGACTGTTAGAAGGAACTCTAACAAACAGAAAGCAATAGCATCTATATCAACAAAAAGGACATCCACACCCAAACCCCATCTGTAGGTCACCAACATTAAAGACCAACAGTAGATAAAACCACAAAGATGGGGACAACCCAGAGCAGAAAAACTGAAAATTCCAAAAAGCAGAGCACCTCTTCTCCAAAGGAGTGAAGCTCCTCAGCAGCAAGAGAACAAAACTGGACAGAGAATGAGTTTGACAAGTTGACAGATGTAGGTTTCAGAAGGTCGGTAATAAGAAGCTTCTCTGAGCTAAAGGAGCATTGCAAGGAAGCTAAAAACCTTGAAAAAAGGTGAGAAGAATGGCTAACTAGAATAAACAGTGTAGAGAAGACCTTAAATAACCTGGTAGAGCTAAAAACCATTGCACAAGAACTTCTTGATGCATGCACAAGCTTCAATAGCCGACTCAATCAAGTGGAAGAAAGTATATCAGTGATTGAAGATCAAATTAATGAAATAAAGCAAGAAGACAAGATTAGGGATGAAAAGAGTGAAAACAAACAAACAAAGCCTCCAAGAAATATGGGACTATGTAACAAGACCAAATATACGTTTGACTGGTGTACCAGAAAGTGATGGGGAGAATGGAACCAAGTTAGAAAACACTCTTCAGGATATTATCCAGGAGAAGTTCTCCAACCTAGCAAGACAGGACAGCATTCAAATTCAGGAAATACAGAGAACACCACAAAGATACTCCTCAAGAAGAGAAACCCCAAGCCACATAATGGTCAGATTCACCAAGGTTGAAATGAAGGAAAAAATGTTAAGGGCAGCCAGAGAGAAAGGTCAAGTTACCCACTAAAGGAAGCCCATCAGACTAACAGTGGATCTCTCAGCAGAAACCCTACAAGCCAGAAGAGAATGGGAGCCAATATTCAACATTCTTAAAGAAAATAATTTTCAAACCAGAATTTCACATCCAGCCAAACTAAGCTCCATAAGCGAAGGAGAAATAAAATTCTTTACAGACAAGCAAATGCTGGGTTATTTTGTCACCAGCAGGCCTGCCTTACAAGAGCTCTTGAAGGAAGCACTAAACATGGAAAGGAACAACCAGTACCGGCCACCACAAAAACATACCAAATTGTAAAGACCATCAACATTATGAAGAAATTGCATCAACTAATGGGCAAAATAACCAGCTAGCATCATAATGACAGGATCAAATTCACACATAACAATATTAACTTTAAATGTAAATGGGCTAAATGCCCCAATTAAAAGACACAGACTGGCAAATTGAATAAAAATTCAACATCCATCTGTGTGCTGTATACAGGAGACCCATCTCATGTTCAAAGATACACATAGGCTCAAAATAAAAGGATGGAGGAATATTTATCAAACAATTGGAAAGCAAAATAAATAAATAAATAAATAAATAAATAGCAGGGGTTGCAATCCTAGTCTCTGATAAAATAGACTTTAAACCAACAAAGAAAAAAAAAAGAAGGGCATTACATAATCATATAGGAATCAATGCAACAAGAAGAGCTAACTATCTTAAATATATATGTACCCAATACAGAAGCACCCAGATTCATAAAGCAAGTTTTTAATGACCTACAAAGAGACTTTGCAGACTTCCACACAGCAATAGTGGGAGATTTTATCATCCCACTGTCAATATTAGACAGATCACCAAGACAGAAAAACAACAAGGATATTCAGGACTTGAACTCAGCTCTGGACCAAGCTGACGTAATAGACATCTACAGAACTCTCCACCACAAGTCAGCAGAATATACATTCTTCTCAGCAACACATAGCACTTATTCTAAAACTAACCACAGAATTGGAAGTAAAACACTCCTCAACAAATGCAAAAGAATGGAAATTATAACAGACAGTCTCTCAGACCACAGTACAATCAAATTAGAACTCATGATTAAGAAACTCACTCAAAATCGCACAACTACATGGAAACTGAACAACCTGCTCCTGAATGACTACTGGGTAAATAACGAAATTAAGGCAGAAATAAATAAGTTATTTGAAACCAATGAGAACAAAGACACAAGGTACCAGTATCTCTGGGACACAGCTAAAACAGTGCTTACAGGGAAATTTGTAGCACTAAATGCCCATAGGAGAAAGCGGGAAAGATCTAAAATCAATACCTTAACATCACAATTAAAGTAATTAGAGAAACAAGAGCAAATAAATTCAAAGCTAACAGAAATCAAGAAATAACTAAGATCAGAGCAGAATTGAAGGAGGTAGAGACACGAAAACCCCTTCAAAAAATCAATGAATCCAGGAGTTGGTTTTTTGAAAAGATTAACGTAATTGATAGATTGCTAGCCACACTAATAAAGAAGAAAAGAGAGAAGAATGAAATAGACACAATAAGAAATGATAAAGTAGATATCACCATTGATCCTGCAGAAAGACAAACTACCATCAGAGAATACTATAAACAGCTCTATGCAAATAAACTAGAAAATCTAAAAAAAATTGATAAATTCCTGGACACATACACCCTCCCAAGACTAAACCAGGAAAAAGTTGAATCTCTGAATAGACCAATAATAAGTTCTGAAATTTAGGCAGTTATTAATAGCCTACCAACCAAAAAAGCCCAGGACCAGATGGATTTACAGCCAAATTCTACCAGAGGTACAAAGGGGAGCTGGTACCATTCCTTCTGAAACTATTCCAAACAATAGAAAAAGAAGGACTCCTCTCTACCTCGTTTTATGAGGCCAGCATCATCCAGATACGAAAACCTGGCAGAGACACAACAAAACAATAAAATTTTAGGCCAATATCCCTGATGAACATCGAAGTGAAAATCATCAATAAAATACTGGCAGACCGAATCCAGCAGCACACCAGAAAGTTTATCTACCACGAACAAGTTGACTTCATCCCTGGGATGCAAGACTGGTTCAGCATACGCAAATCAATAAACGTAATCCGTCACATAAACAGAACCAATGACAAAAACCACATGATTACTTCAATAGATGCAGAAAAGTCCTGAGATAAAATTCAACTCCCTTTCATGCTAAAAACTCTAAATAAATTAGGTATTGATGGAATGTATCTCAAAATAATAAGAACTATTTATGACAAACCCACAGTCAATATCACACTGAATGGGCAAAAGCTGGAAGCATTTCCTTTGAAAACTGGTATGAGACAAGGATGTCCTCTTTCACCACTCCTATTCAACATAATATTGGAAGTTCTGGCCAGGGCATTCAGGCAAGAGAAAGACATAAAGGGTATTCAAATAGGAAGAGAGGAAGTCAAATTGTCTCTGTTTGTAGATGACATGATTGTATATTTAGAAAACCCCATCGCCTCAGTCCAAAATTTCCTTAAGCGGATAAGCAACTTCAGTAAAGTCTCAGGATACAAAATAAATGTGCAAAAATCACAAGCATTCCTATACACCAATAATAGACAAAGAGTCAAGTCCCGATTGAACTCCCATTCGCAATTGCTACAAAGAGAATAACATACCTAGAAATACGTCTTACAAGGGATGTGAAGGATCTCTTGGAGGAAAACTACAAACCACTGCTCAAGGAAACGAGAGACACAAACAAATGGAAAAACATTCCATGGTCATGGATAGGAAGAATCAATATGGTGAAAATGTCCATACGACCCCCCAAAGTAATTTATAGATTCAATCCTATCCTCATTAAGTTACCATTGACTTTCTTCACAGAATTAGAAAAAATCACTTTAAATTTCATATGGAACCAAAAAAGAGCCCATATACCCAAGGCAATCCTAAGCAAAAAGAACAAGGCTTTTGACAAATTTTGTCATTAAGTATGTGTGCCGATTTTCTTGATGTCAGGGCTGAGCAAGGAAAAAGTCATGACCACGAGATGGCAGTAGCACACAACGTGCTTTATTTGGGTCGTCCTTTGAAAGGTTTCAGGAGAGCGGAACTTCCCTCACAGCAGGAGACCTTCCAGAGAAAGGCAGCAGCAAGAGGCCACCACCCAGAAGAGGAAGAGTTCAAGGCAACTTCCAATGAAGAGAAGAATTGGACAGGAGGCTTATGTGTCTATGGGATGTTACTCAGCAGCCTGGTGTGGAGTCTCTGGGTCAGAGAGCTTCCATGGGCATCAGAGGCTTGAGGCTTCTTTCCAGCCCCAGAGTATATCCTATCTATGGCTAGCAGATGCTGTGTCTAGTTTTACAGAGGGTGCAATGTGGATGGGTTCCAAATGGCTAAAAGTGTGCTTATTGAGGGCCATATTTAAAGCAATTGATGTGTAAACATTTGATTTTAGTTCCAATGAGCTTTGAGCTAATGGTCTTAGCTGTCTCTGAATATAGGTGACAAGATACACAGCACCATCTAAAGATATTAACCCACTCATATAACAGTCCATGCCTTGGCCCAATGTTGTTCTACAATCTAAGTTGTATGCTATTTCATGGCATTTGAGTTGGGAGCCAGCGATGAAGCGTCCTCAAGACCCAGAATGCTATAAGGCTACAAATTGGATTTTAAAGCCAGTTCTCAGCCAGTCTGCCCACTTGGGCAGTCATTAGAATAGATTAGAAAAGGAGACAATTTTGATTTGACCAATCCGTTTAGACAATAGAGTGGCATTTATATCCCCTTTGGCAAATGACCCCAGCTATCTGTAAAACTTGGTGTTATCTACACACATGCAGCAAGATAATTTTAGCAAACACACAGCCCTCTTGCTCTCTGCTCCCTCCAGCAGTCAAATACCTGACCTATGGCTATGCAATTATCTCACATCATGGCCCCTGAAGTACAGTGAGATTCCACAAAGAGTTTCGGTCCTTGGGCTGTTTATCTAATTTGTGTGGGTAATTCCTTCAACACGGCTATCTGTGTTTCTCTTAATTGTGGTGTGCTGTTCCACACACATACTGTTCCTACTGCCTCCAAAATTAGTGATCCTAGGGAAGTTAGTACCATGAGGAACTATTTGGAAAGCTTGTTTGTGACACTGGGGAGTCGCAACTAGTGTGGTTTGGTGGTGGCATGTACTTGGGGAGGGGGTTCCACTGTTGAATAAAATTCTACTGGAATTTTGCACCAATCCCAAGTGCAGGAAATATTCTTCAGGGTTGGATGAGGAGAAGATTGTAATATGGAAGCCATTTGATTCCTTTACAGGACCACCAGACTCCCTCTGCTGCCTGTGTTCTCTGTGTTGCACTGAAGGGAAGTTCATGTGGCTTCGTGAAGTTCCAGAAGTTCCAGATTGTGTTAATAGGAACAGAAAATGGTATAGTCAAGCAAGCTTGTGTTATCCACCTTGCATTCAGCACCTGGGTTAACTAAATTTGTTGTGGGCTCAGCCCACAATTGTCTATACATTTATGAGAGATAAGCCTCTGGATAAGATTGTTGATTGTCAATGGTTAGGGGAACAGGCTTATCTAGATAAGTGAGGTATGTGATGCAGCATGGCCAGGGAAGAAGTATTACACTATTTTCTAAAATCAGGTTGGCAGAAGCAAGCCCTGTATTAGGTTAAATTTACCATCTTATATGTTGCTATGGCTAAGGCAATAGGCACATTTGATGTAGTTGGCAATTGTATGTTCCTCCTTGCTGTGACTGTTGTGCGTTGTGCTTGAGTTTCCTGACGATTGCCAATAGTAAATAGCATTAGTGTGTTCCCATGAGTGTGGGATAGGTTTTGCAGGTGCACTTGGCAGTCCAAGAAGAAAGTTGTTAGTCTAGCCACACACCAAATTAGATCCTGAATTATGAGGCACTCGCATACGAGTGAACAAAACAGGTGAACCAAGTTTTTTTTTTTTTTTTTTTATCCATTTATTCTAGTTTTTCCAATTTACTGGAATGCAGTTGTTCATAGTAGCCACAAATTTATTATACTTCCCATTTCTGTGGTATCCATTGTAATGTCTTATTTTTCATTTCTGATTTTATTTATTTGTATCTTCTCTCTTTTTCTTAGTCTGGCTAGAGGTTTGCCAATTATGTTTAACGTTTCAAAAAACCAACTTTTTTTGTCATTGATATTTTTTATTGTTTTCTTCATTTCAATTTTATTTTTTTATGCTCTGTTCATTATTATTTCCGGTCTTTAAGGTTTTTTTTATTATTATACTTAAAGTTCTAGGGTACATGTGCATAATGTGCAGATTTGTTACATATGTATACTTGTGCCATGTTGGTGTGCTGCACCCATCAACTCGACAGCACCCATCAACTCGTCATTTACATCAGGTATAACTCCCAATGCGATCCCTCTCCCCTCCGCCCTCCCCATAATAGGCCCTGGTGTGTGATGTTCCCCTTCCAGAGTCCAAGTGATCCCATTGTTCAATTCCCACCTATGAGTGAGAACATGCGGTATTTGGTTTTCTGTTCTTGTGATGGTTTGCTGAGAATGATTGTTTCCAGCTGCATCCATGTCCCTACAAAGGACGCAAACTCATCCTTTTTTATGGCTGCATAGTATTCCATGCTGTATATGTGCCACATTTTCTTAATCCAGTCTGTCACTGATGGATATTTGGGTTGATTCCAAGTCTTTGCTATTGTGAATAGTGCTACAAGAAACATATGTGTGTATGTGTCTTTATAGCAGCATGATTTATAATCCTTTGGGTATACACCCAGTAATGGGATGGCTGGGTCATATGGTATTTCTAGTTCTAGATCCTTGAGGAATCACCATAATGTTTTCCACAATGGTTGAACTAGTTTACAATCCCACCAACAGTGTAAAAGTGTTCCTGTTTCTCCACATCCTCTCCAGCACCTGACGTTTCCTGACTTTTTAATGATTGCCATTCTAACTGCTGTGAGATGGTATCTCACTGTGGTTTTGATTTGCATTTCTCTGATGGCCAGTGATGACGAGCATTTTTTCATGTGTCTGTTGGCTGTATGAATGTCTTCTTTTGAGAAATGTCTGTTCATATCCTTTGCCCACTTTTTGATGGGGTTGTTTGTTTTTTTCTCATAAATTTGTTTGAGTTCTTTGTAGGTTCTGAATATCAGCCCTTTGTCAGATGAGTAGATTGCAAAAATTTTCTCCCATTCTGTAGGTTGCCTGTTCACTCTGATGGTAGTTTCTTTTGCTGTGCAGAAGCTTTTTAGTTTAATTAGATCCCATTTGTCAATTTTGACTTCTGTTGTCGTTGCTTTTGGTGTTTTAGACATGAAGTCCTTGCCCATGCCTATGTCCTGAATGGTATTCCCTAGGTTTTCTTCTAGGGTTTTTATGGTTTTAGGTCTAACATTTAAGTCTCTAATCCATCTTGAATTAATTTTCATATAAGGAGTAAGGGAAGGATCCAGTTTCAGCTTTCTACTTATGGTTAGCCAATTTTCCCAATACCATTTATTAAATAGGGAATCCTTTCCCCATTTCTTGTTTCTCTCAGGTTTGTCAAAGATCAGATGGCTGTAGATGTGTGGTATTATTTCTGAGGGCTCTGTTCTGTTCCATTGGTCCATATCTCTGTTTTGGTACCAGTACCATGCTGTTTTGGTTACTGTAGCCTTGTAGTACAGTTTGATGTCAGGTAGCGTGAACAGATATCAGCTGGGTGCAGTGGCTCACCCCTATAATCCCAACACTTTGGGAGGCAGAGTCAGGCAGATGATGAGGTCAGGAGTTCCAGACCAGCCTGGCCAATATGGTGAAACCCCGTCTCTATTAAAAAAAAAAAAAAAAAAAAAAAAAAAAGAATTAGCTCGGTGTGTTGGCATGCTCCTGTAGTCCCAGCTACTTGGGAGGCTGAGGCAGGAGAATCACTTAAAACCAGGAGGCAGAGGTTTCAGTGAGCTGAGATCACACCACTGCACTCCAGCCTGGGAGGCAGATCGAGACTCAGTCTCAAAAAAAAAAAAAGATATCAATTGTATCAAGACATAGGTCCAATTTATGTTCCCTTGTATTACAACATTATTGTGTTTCAGTGGGGGAGCAAATGCTTTATGGACTCCATTTTAGGGGAATCTTTCATAGAGAAGAGGTTTGTATACCTTTAATAACCTCAGCAGTGGCCTGTTAGGAGGTGGCAGTGTGACTACACCAATAAATTTCCTCCCGAGTGCTCATGGACATAAAGTGTCTATTGAGACACTGGAGACTACTAGAGGGGAATGGGGGAGGGGAGCAAGGATTGAAAAACAAACTGTTGGGTGATATGCTCAGTACCTGGGTGATGGGATCATTTGTACTCCAAACCTCAGCATCATGCAATATACCAAGGTAACAAACCTTCACATGTGCCCACTGAATCTAAAATGAAAGTTGAAAAAGAAATGAAAAGACATACAAATGTTTTAATAAAGATGAAAAACATTCCTCCCAAGTTAGTTTCACTACAGGTCTTCTCAGTACAGTTTCTATCTTCTATAGGTTTGGAATGTGTATGGATTTTTTATTTATTATTATACTTTAAGTTCTAGGGTACATGTGCATAGCGTGCAGGTTTGTTACATATGTATGTGTGTATGGATTTTTAAGTAGCCCCCAGAAAAGTAACATTGGGCAACAACTTCCCTCAAATATTTTCTAAGTTTTTAATGATTGTGGCTTCGGTAGGCCTGTCAAATTTCATAATAGCTATAAGCAAATAGCTATCAATGTGGGTGAAGAAACTCCCATGCAAAGAGTAGTTAGATTTCTCCATGGGATCAAATATGTTTTTTGCAAGAATTGTCTTTGTTGTGATACCCACGAGCTATAATTTTTTCACTGTGGGCAGTCAGCATTTCAATTGCTGTAAAGTTCTCTTCCTTTGAGTGTTAAGTAAAACTTGCAGTTGGTATATTGAGATTAGATTAGGGAAGAATTCCCAAGCTGGTTGTACTCTGTGTGTGTGTGTGTGTGTGTGTGTGTGTATTTTAAGAAATGTCTTGGCCCAGGTAATGTCGTGTAGTATGCATTACCTTCCTGGCATACATTGATTAGCAACTAGGGAGGAGGTCCATGGTAAGATTCACTTGGCTGCTTGGCTAATACAATTTCTTTCCATCTCAATAGTAGGGATTCTAATGGAGGGAGAGAAAGATCATTACAATTAATAGGAAAATAAGCCAATTGTTGTAAAGGTATACACTGTGCATGGCGATTGCATTTATTGTCATTCCGGGATCAGAAAAAGCTATCATTTTATCTGTGTAATCCCGTAGGGCTTGCGGGTATTGGATCTGGATTATAGCATTTTTAATGCTATAAAACATTAGCATTAATATCATTAGCACCAATCGCAAGCATCCTGATTGTAATATTTGGTGCATACTATATCTGGGCTCCATAGATAGTGGCCCATTACTCCATTTGTTTAATGTCACATGAGTTAGTAATAGTGGGTTTCATCTATTGAGGTATAATTGACATTGGTGAGGGTAGGAACTTTCTCAGGTAAAGAAGTGGCAGAACAACAGCATAGGCATAAATGTCGGAAGTCATTTGCAGCCAGCAGGAGGGAATCTGATTGTCCTCTTGGAGTCACTCAAATGCTGTTATCAGCTGCAAGAGTTGTTGGTTCAATCTCCTGGGTGTTCAGAGCAGGTCAACGTTTGTTCCATAGTGCCCTTAGTGGAGCAAAGTACATGGGCAGAAAATGAGGATGCTTCTCTCTCCAGATAGTAGTGGTTGGTTTGCTAGTTTAATGCTGGGTAATGAACAGAATAAGATTGAGAATGCACCCAGAGTGAGTGGTTCATGCCGGGTCCTTGTCAGGATTGAGGGGAAAAGAAATGATCAAGCTCTGGATTTTCCATGAGGGAGAAGGAAGAAGTGGAAGAGCCAAGTTCCTTTGCTGTGGGCGGTCACTTCAGGGTCCCCATATTTGCGAATACTGGTAAATCATGTTGTGTCCAGTGGGTACATACATCAGCAGAGGTTGCAGCATCTCTATTGGTGGTCTCTTTATTTGCTGTGAATTAAAATATGGTGTGCTTATACCAGAGAGGTATAGATTTAATGTAAGCATGACTATGGGCAGTATTTTTGGCTACTGGGAATGCTATTGTCCTGTGTGTTCTTTCAATAACCCTTGTTTTAAAAATCCCATTGTGTCTTTCTGTGATACCTGCTACTGTAGGACCAGAGAATAAATGAGAAATCCAAGCAGTGTTCTTTGGTAATGCCTACTGTTGAATCTTCTTTGCAGAGAAGTGAGAGTCTTGATCTGACTGGATAACTTTCTATAATTTTTGTACTCCCAAAGGCCATACAAACTATTTTATCAACTCCTCAATAACATTAGCAGAGGTTGGTGTGTTTCCTGGGTAAGCCAAGAGTAAGCCTGTGTAGGTATTACTACACTGTTGTGGCATATGTAATAATCCGTGCTCCTTCTGAGAGAGGTCCAATGAAACTGACTGGATTTGCCAGCTCTGATATGACCCTTCTCCTCCCATGCAGTAGGTCCAAGTCTCTAGATTTCTGGCCTGTGGTACAGTCCTTAACGGCTTTGTGTAAATGTCTCTTTGCTGGGTCTATTTCTCATTAGCAGTTGATTTTCACGACATCATGATGTCTAAATGCCCTGACCTCTCCTGTGTAGGGTATAGGGTAGCTCTTACCGAAGTTCTCGTGTCTCCCCTCTTTTCAAAAGGATTAACTGCTTTGGTAGTTTAGCTAGTTTGTCAGCTTCCAGGTTGTATTGTTTGTTGTGAGCTGATGTATGGTGTACAAAGATGCGCAGAGTGGAGGCCAATGTGCTGATATTTTTCCCCACATCTCCTTACCCACAATGTCTCAGCCTTGTATGTTCCAGTCCTGATTTTGCCCAAGTCCCAACCCAATAGCCCATTAGCCACTGACCAGGAGTTGCCAAAAATGTGAAGCTTAGTAAAATGTTTGTTGAAGGCCTTCTCTATTTCTAGGGGTGTTGCACACAGCCGGGCCCATTGGGCTTTCAGTCCATCCCCTTATGGAAGTTAGAGTATTTGAATAAGGGTGATAGGCTGTGGCTATCTTTTATCTGACTCCCTTAGACACTGCGCTCACTCCTTTAGTAAAGAAAAGCATTAATTTTCTTGTCTTGAGAGTGCTGCTCATTCTCCCTCCATTCCCCAATGAGCAAGAGCCAGGGGCATTTCCAGGGGTTTTGGTAAGTTAACCTCACTGACAGAATATGTGGCCATTTACTCACACAGTAGTGATACTCCAGGAGGGCCAGGTGTAGTTCAATCCTGTAGATACCATTTTCATTTTAATCAAGAAGCTTCTGTTGTTGATCCAATTTTACAGGCAGCTCTTTCCATAACCCAGGGCATAACAGGAATCTCGGTCAATAGCGTAATTTTCTCTGTCCCACCAGGGCTTCAGTTTTGGTAAGTGTCCTGTATGCTGCCAGTGGGTGTCTGTATAGTGAATACTTTAGGCTGAGGCTGAGAGCTGCTTACACCAAAAGCCCATGGGTAGGCATTTACCTGTTCATTTGGTCCAGAGGCTCCAGGAAGCAAATTTGGGAGCAGTGGAAACTTGTAATTGCAAGTCTTGTCCTTGGGAGCACTAGAGGGAGAGCCAAAGTATTAGCCTCCTTTAGCTCACCCAGTGCCTGTTGTTGCTCAGGTCCCCACCGGGAAAGGGAAGCTTTACAGGCGTCTCAATAGACAATTCAGCAAGGGTCAGCAAATATTGGAGGTGAGGAATGCATTGTGCTATCATTCCTCATGAATGTTGGGGCTTCTTTACTGATGTGGGCAGTTTAAGCATGAGGAGCTTGTCTTTTACCAGATTGGAAATAGTTCACCCTTCTGAGTGCCTAGTGTAGCTCCCAAAATTTTGCAGACTTATACCTTATATGGTGTAATTGCCCATCCACTCTCAGTAAGAGGTTGTTTATTCAGGGTTGTGATGAACTGTGAAACAGAGTCTTGGTCAGGTTCTGCGAGGAGGATGTCACCAATATAATTCCAAAGCATAGTTTCTGGTGAAATTGTGGGGCAGGTGTCTATGTCTTGTTGGCAAAGACTGTGCAATTGAAGGACTATTTAAGTACCCCCAAAAAAGCTAGCATCACAAAGAAGATGAGGGGAAACAAAATAAATACCCTAAAAGCAAGTGGGTAAAGGTGTACTATTGACTCTCAAAGGTAGACGTGAAATGTGTTTGACTCAACTGTGAAATTTTTACTGAATAGAACGTGTTAGCCAAGTCTATAACTGCAGATTCAAATTCAGGGGGCCTTAGATGTCCTGGATTAATAGAAACTTAGCTCTGATGTTTTGAATGACACCCGTTAAGGCCACAATGTCCTATAGAGGTGCTCTAATAAAGGGAACAGCCCTGTTGAAGTCTCTATGGTCTATAGTCTCCACTCAGTAGTGTCTCTCAGTGTAGGCCATATGGGGAATTGACAGGTGAGGTAGCAGGAATCGGTGCTCCTTGTCTATCAATGTCACTGGTGAGAGGCCATAATCTTTCAGTGTCCTGCTTCAGCTTCTGCTGTGGTGTATGAATCACCTGAACCAGGAGAGGCAGGTTAACTGGTTCCTACCAGGAAGTGCCCACCAGTAGCATAAAAACCTCAGTCTTATGTCATGAGTTTATCTGCTGCTTCAGGAGGTCTGTTCCAATAATGGGGAAACGGATCATCTTGGAGTGGGGGCAAGTGGGACAGAAGCACACGTTTTACCAATACTGGGCCCATTTTAATAGTTAAGAGGGGAATTATCCCTTTAATTAATTTCTTTAATTAACCTCCTCCCACACAGGTAACTCCTTGGTGGGGAGGGGGTTCCTTTTAAAGCATGAGTGTTTCTTGGCATTAGGGAGATTTGGGCACCCCTGACTGACAGAGTTCTCCAGTGTTGTTTGTTGGAGCCCAAGCCACAGTTAATATGGTAAAAGGGCAACTGTCTGTCAGAAGGGACCTTCTGATACTGCAGGATCCCTGTTGGGAGAAGATTCTTAGCCACTTGGCAGTGATCAGAAACAGTTGTGGAATGGGGGTCGTAATCTAATCCTAGTAAGTATTGCAGTTACTCCAGTGATCCACCAGAGATCATCCAACTTGGGACCTTCTTGTGCCTTAGGGTCTAACATAACCTCTTTTGTTCATCTCATGGTTGATGCATATATGAGGGCTTGGCCACAGGTGGTTTGTTTGGCCCAGGAGGGGGCAGCCTCAGTGTTGATAGTAACTTTGGTTTAGGCTAGGCAGGGTTTATAGTGTTAGCAGGCAGCATCTGACTCTGAGTTTGTCTTTCATGAGTTTCTATTAAATCCAGTGCATCTATGGCCTCTTGAATTGTTTTAGCAGTAGCCACCATGCCCAGTAAAGATTTTCCCAGGACTCCCGCCCCCGCGAGAAACAATTGAGTGGACTCAGGACTCGATTCAGACTCCTCCAGTCTTGTCAAGTCATCCTGTCCCACCTCATTTGTTGCCTCCACTCCAACATGTCCAACTGGTGGAGGAGATCTTTGGCCTTGGCTAACCTTTTCCCTGGACAGTCTTCCCAGGCCATTATGAGGTCTAATGTAGGGTGGGCAGCCTTCCAATCCACAAAAATACACATCAACAATACAGATGTGAACAGAGGTCTAATGCCTCTGTGTTTCTTCTTCCCAAATTCTGCTCTAATTATACAGGATCCATTAGTGGGGACACAATTTTTCCATCATGTACTATCACTCCCAGTTGTTTAATTTCATTCCCCATTAGGTGGACTTTGTTCCCTGCCAGATGCATTCTATAGAGCCAAACAGCCTCTTGTTTATTTGGTTCTTGGCCTGGGGCTCGGGTAAGAGAGAGGATGAGACTCCTCTTCCGAGCAAGAACTGACCCTTCCTTCTTGGCTCTCCCTTATTGTCTTTTCCATTTTTATTACTTTCTGGGTGGCTATAGGCAAACCAGAGGGTAAATTATCCCAGTCCCTAGCATGGTGACACTGTGCTGCCTTTTCTTCTGGAGAGCACCTATTCTCCTCTCCAGGGACCTCTTGTCCAAACTGTCTCTCCCAGGAGTTTGGGCTCTTACATCTTTTCTGGGTGGCATCCTGGTGATATATTGCTGCCAGCAAGGTCAGCACATACTTCATGGTTAGGATTGCCTGTTCGACCTGACAGCAACCTCTTGTAGAGTTCCGGGAGGGGTAGGGATATAAACATTTTTGCCTTTAGTCACTTTAAGTAACACTCTAGCTAGCTCAGCCCAGAGGTTGAGATATTAATATCCCTCTGGAGAGGGGATAGCATGATGACAACTGCAACATCATAATTGAGTGTAACAACAGTAGAGGCATGCTACCTGCTTTCAAAGGTCCCCTCCACCAGCTGCCCTTAGGAGACCAACCTTGGCCTGATGTCTCTGCCTTACTGGCTCATTTACTTGCCTAGCTGTCTCTGGGGAGGAGGACATCCTCACATCTCAGACTACCCCAAATCCTCAACCCAGCCACGGGGAGCACTTCCCACCATAGCCTGTTATGCAGTCCAGGGTGACTCACCCTTGTTCCCGAGGCATGCACACCCTTCTTTTTTCTATTCAAGTGCACAGGTGCACAATGTCCAACATCAACTGAGGGGCAGACCCAGGTAAGTGGGCTGATCTCCTTCCCCAGGACCTTGGCATCTCAGACCCCAAAAGTCAGTTCTAATGTTGTGGTTTCACTCAACTACTGGTGCTACCTCCAGGCCAGGTCAATGAGACTGCAAAAACTATATTGTTGCAGTACAGCAATGAGCGATGCTGTGCAAAACTGCTACAGAGGCATTCTAAATGTAGAGTCTGAGCACCTAAGGCTGCCTAGGACTGATTTTTCAATTGATTGTCCTACTGACTGGGTAGACCCTCTACCAGTTTCTTGTTCACGAAAATCCCATCCTCCTCACCACTTGCAGTGAGTTCCAAGATTTCTGGGCTGATCAATGAAGAAGACATGACCACGAGATGGAAGTAGCGCCCAAGAACCGTTTTTGTTTGTTTGTTTGTTTGTTTTTGTGAGAAGGAGTCTCACTCTGTTGCCCAAGCTGGAATGCAGTGGCATGACCTCCACTCACTGCAACCTCCACCTCCTGAGTTCAAGTGATTCTCCAGCCTCAGCCTCCCATGTAGCTGGGATTACAGGTGCCCGCCACAATGCCTGGCTAATTTTTGTGTTTTTTTGGTAGAGATGAGGTTTCACCCTGTTGGCCAGGCTAGTCTCAAAAACCTGACCTCAGGTGATCCACCGCCTCAGCCTCCCAAACTGCTGGGATTACAGGTGTGAGCCACCAGGCCCTGCCAAGAAGCTTTTTATTTCGGCAGTGCTTTGACAGATTGCCAGAGAGGGGAAGTCTCTCACATCAGACCTTCCAGAGGCAGCAGCAGAGGGCCGCTGCCCCAAAGGGGAAGAGGGCAAGGCAACTCCTGGGGTAAAGGAGAATAGGAGAGGGCCTTATGTGCCTGGGTGATATGATTCAGCAGCAGGAGTGAGAGTCTCTGGGTCAGAGAGCTCTGGAGGCAAGCAGTAGCATGGGGTCTTTTATAATCCCTGTGTTTGCCTTAACCGGGCTAGCAGATGTCGGTGCAGTTTTGTGGGGCATGCAAGGCAGGCAAGCCCTAAGTGGCTACATATGTGCTTACTTGAGGTATATTTAAAGCAATTGTATGTGCAAAAAATTTGAGTTTGGCTTTGGCAGGATTTCAACCTGCTGTGAGGAAGTATAATGGCAATATAGAAGCCAATATATGGAGGTCATCTTTAACCCACTGATATAATAACATGCCAGTTAGTCAGTCACTCTGATTAATCTGACTGGTGTGGTCTGAGATCAAATCCGTTCAATCTGTAGTATCAACAGGACTCTAAGCATCAAGGTGAGATCAATCTGCAACATTAACCCGAACTTAAGGTGTTGAGGGCACACATACAATATTACTGCTCCTGAGTTTTTATCTAAAAGAAATGAAAGCATAGGTCCACATATAGACTTGTATGTGAATGTTTCAAGCAGCTTCATTTGTACTAGTGAAAAACTGGAAGCAATCCAAATTACCATACAATGAAATACTATGCTATGACAAATACTAATGAACTATTGATAGAAATAAAAGCATGGGTGAATCTGAAAATAACCATGCTGATTTCAAGAAGACAAAAAAGAGTATACAGTATATAATTCTATTTATATAAAATTCTATAAAGCACAAACTAACCTATAGTGAGAGCAAGCAGATCAGTGGTTGCCTAGGGACACGGATGGGGATGGGTAGGGAGGGAAGCAGCATAAAGGGGCATGCAAAAGCCTTAGGAGGTGATGAAAATGATTGTCATTTTGAATGTGGTAAGGGCTTATGGTTATTGGTAAGGAGTTATGCTTATAAAATATAAATAATTTGTATTTTATAAATTATATAAACTACATATAATTTCATTTAGTTTTAAATGTAAGGAATGGCAACATGTCTTGAGTCAAAGAACCCTCAAAACAACACCTCAAGTACTGCAAAGTCTTTGACGATGCATTTGCCAGTTAACTTATGTTTAAACATCAATAATAAATAAAAATTGTCAAGACTTACTTGTTTCTATTTGCTTATTTTAGTGTGCTGTTGTTTTTTCACATTCTGGGTCATATTTTCAAAGTATTGTTCCACATTTTGTAAATGTATATATTTTCTTTCCAATATTAGTAAAGAGCATCTCAACCAAGGTCCTGCTTTCTACTTTGATGGTATAGGAGCATGTTTGACTCAGATATGAACCACTTGTGGGCAGAGTTACGGGTGAGAAATCTGGTATTTAAGGAACACTCTGGATTAGTTTCCCACTGGTGAGAAAATAAAAAAGCGATGAGCACTTTTTCCAAATACCATGTGATGAATCAAGTACTCAAACATGCTAACTCGGTTTAGACTATTCTATTACCAAAATATTCCAATCAATTCCTATGGACAGTTTGTAAAGTGTCATTCCCAATGCCTCCTCATCCTTCAAGTTCCCACGCAAAGGTCTCATAGATTGTCAGACCTTTCGGGGAAGTGCTTTTTTTTTTTTAATTAAAAGTTAAGTCATGAAGATGGCCGAATAGGAACAGCTCCAGTCTCCAACTCCCAGCGCGAGCGACACAGAAGACCGGTGATTTCTGCATTTTCAACTGAGGTACGGGGGTCATCTCACTAGGGAGTGCCAGACAATTCGTGCTGGTCAGCTGCTGCAGCCCGACCAGGGAGAGCTGAAGCAGGGCGAGGCATCACACCACCTGGAAAGCGCAAGGGGGAAGGGAATCCCTTATCCTAGCCAGGGGATCTGAGACACACAATGCCTGGAAAATCGGGTAACTCCCACCCCAATAGTGCACTTTAAGCAAATGGGCACACCAGGAGAATATATCCCACACCTAGCTGAGAGGGTCCCACGACCACAGAGCCTCCCTCATTGTTAACACAGCAGGCTGCGATCTAACCGCAAGGCAGCAGCGAGGCTGGGGGAGGGGCGCCCGCCATTGCTGAGGTTTAAGTAGGTAAACAAAGCCGCTGGGAAGCTCGAACTGGGTGGAGCTCACAGCAGCTCAAGGAAACCTGCCAGTTTCTGTAGACTCCACCTCTGGGGACAGGGCACAGCTAAATAAAAACAACAAAAAAAGTAGCAGAAACCTGTGCAGACGCAAACGACTCTGTCTGACAGCTTTGAAGAGAGCAGTGGATCTCCCAACACGGAGGTTGAGATCTGAAAAGGGACAGACTGCCTGCTCAAGTGGGTCCCTGACCCCTGAGTAGCCTAACTGGGAGACATCCCCCACTAGGGTCAGTCTGACACCCCACACCTCACAGGGTGGAGTACACCCCTGAGAGGAAGCTTCCAAAGTAAGAATCAGACAGGTACACTCACTGTTCAGCAATATTCTATCTTCTGCAACCTCTGCTGCTGATACCCAGGCAAACAGGGTCTGGAGTGGACCTCAAGCAATCTTCAACAGACCTACAGCTGAGAGTCCTGACTGTTAGAAGGAAAACTATCAAACGGGAAGGACACCTAAACCAAAACCCCATCAGTACGTCACCATCATCAAAGACCAGAGGCAGATAAAACCACAAAGATGGGGAAAAAGCAGGGCAGAACAGCTGGAAATTCAAAAAATAAGAGCGCATCTCCCCCAGCAAAGGAGTGTAGCCCATCACCAGCAACAGATCAAAGCTGATCAGAGAATGACTTTGACGAGATGAGAGAAGAAGGCTTCAGTCCATCAAACTTCTCAGAGCTAAAGGAGGAATTATGTACCCAGCGCAAAGAAACTAAAAATCTTGAAAAAAGAGTGGAAGAATTGACAGCTAGACTAATTAATGCAGAGAAGATCATAAACGAAATGACAGAGATGCAAACCATGACACGAGAAATACGTGACAAAGGCACAAGCTTCAGTAACCGACTCGATCAACTGGAAGAAAGAGTATCAGTGACTGAGGATCAAACGAATGAAATGAAGCGAGAAGAGAAACCAAAAGAAAAAAGAAGAAAAAGAAATGAACAATGCCTGCAAGAAGTATGGGATTATGTAAAAAGACTAAATCTCCGTCTGATTGGGGTGCCTGAAAGTGAGGGGGAAAATGGAACCAAGTTGGAAAACACTCTTCAGGATATCATCCAGGAGAACTTCCCCAACCTAGTAGGGCAGGTCAACATTCAAACTCAGGAAATACAGAGAATGCCACAAAGATACTCCTCCAGAAGAGCAACTCCAAGACACATAACTGTCAGATTCACCAAAGTTGAATTGAAGGAAAAAATCTTAAGGGCAGCCAGATTGAAAGGTCGGGTTACGCACAAAGGGAAGCCAATCAGACTAACAGCAGATCTCTCGGCAGAAACTCTACAAGCCAGAAGAGAGTGGGGGCCAATATTCAACATTCTTAAAGAAAAGAATTTTAAACCCAGAATTTCATATCTAGCCAAGCTAAGTTTCATCAGTGAAGGAGAAATAAAATCCTTTACAGATAAGCAAATGCTTAGAGATTTTGTCACCACCAGGCCTGCCTTAAAAGAGACTCTGAAGGAAGCCCTAAACATGAAAAGGAACAAGCGGTACCAGCCATTGGAAAAACATGCCAAAATGGAAAGACCATCGAGGCTAGGAAGAAACTGCATCAACTAATGAGCAAAATAACCAGTTAATATCATAATGGCAGGATCAAGTTCACACATAACAATATTAACCTTAAATGTTAATGGACTAAATGCTCCAATTAAAAGACACAGACTGGCAAACTGGATAAAGAGTCAAGACCCATCAGTCTGCTGTATTCAGGAGACCCATCTCACATGCAGAGACATACATAGGCTCAAAATAAAGGGATGGAGGAAGATCTACCAAGCAAATGGAGAACATAAAAAAGCAGGGGTTGCAATCCTAGTCTCTGATAAAACAGACTTTAAACCATCAAAGATCAAAAGAGACAAAAAAGGCCATTACATAATGGTAAAGGGATCAATTCAACAGGAAGAGCTAACTAACCTAAATATATATGCACCCAATACAGGAGCACCCAGATTCATAAAGCAAGTCCTTAGAGACTTACAAAGAGACTTAGACTCCCATACAATAATAATGGGAGACTTCAACACTCCACTGTCAACATTAGAGAGATCAATGAGACAGAAAGTTAACAAGGATATCCAGAAATTGAACTCATCTCTGCACCAAGCGGACCTAACAGACATCTATAGAACTCTCCACCCCAAATCAACAGAATATACATTCTTCTCAGCACCACATCACACTTATTCCAAAATTGATCACATAATTGGAAGTAAAGCACTCCTCAGCAAATGTAAAAGAACAGAAATTATAAGAAGCTGTCTCTCAGACCACAGTGCAATCAAACTAGAACTCAGGACTAAGAAACTCAATCAAAACCGCTCAACTACATGGAAACTGAACAACCTGCTCCTGAATGACTACTGGGTACATAACGAAATGAAAGCAGAAATAAAGATGTCCTTTGAATCCAATGAGAAAAAAGATACAACATACCAGAATCTCTGGGACACATTTAAAGCAGTGTGTAGAGGGAAATTTATAGCACTAAATGCTCACAAGAGAAAGCTGGAAAGATCTAAAATTGACACTCTAACATCACAATTAAACGAACTAGAGAGGCAAGAGCAAACACATTCAAAAGCTAGCAGAAGGCAAGAAATAACTAAGATCAGAGCAGAACTGAAGGAGATAGAGACACAAAAATCCCTCCAAAAAATCAATGAATCCAGGAGTTGGTTTTTTGAAAAGATCAACAAAATTGACAGATCGCTAGCAAGACTAATAAAGAAGAAAAGAGAGAGGAATCAAATAGACGCAATAAAAAATGATAAAGGGGATATCACCACCGACACCACAGAAATACAAACCACCATCAGAGAATACTATAAACACCTCTACGCAAATCAACTAGAAAATCTAGAAGAAATGGATAATTTCCTGGACACTTACACTCTCCCTAGACTAAACCAGGAAGAAGCTGAATCCCTGAATAGACCAATAGCAGGCTCTGAAATTGAGGCAACAATTAATAGCCAACTCACCAAAAAAAGTCCAGGACCAGATGGATTCACAGCTGAATTCTACCAGAGGTACAAGGAGGAGCTGGTACCATTCCTTCTGAAACTATTCCAATCAATAGAAAAAGAGGGAATCCTCCCTAACTCATTTTATGAGGCCAACATCATCCTGATACCAAAGCCTGGCAGAGACACAACAAAAAAAAGAGAATTTTAGACCAATATCCCTGATGAACATCGATGCAAAAATCCTCAATACAATACTGGCAAACCGGATCCAGTAGCACATCAAAAAGCTTATCCACCATGATCAAGTGGGCTTCATCCCTGGGATGCAAGTCTGGTTCAACATTCTCAAATCAGTAAACGTAATCCAGCATATAAACAGAACCAAAGACAAGAACCACATGATTATCTCAATAGATGCAGAAAAGGCTTTTGACAAAATTCAACAGCCCTTCATGCTAAAAACGCTCAACAAATTCGGTATTGATGGAACGTACCTCAAAAGGATAAGAGCTATTTATGACAAACCCACAGCTAATATCATACTGAATGGGCAAAAACTGGAAAAATTCCCTTTGAAAACTGGCACAAGTGAGGGATGCCCTCTCTCACCACTCCTATTAAACATAGTGTTGGAAGTTCTGGCTAGGGCAATCAGGCAAGAGAAAGAAATAACGGGTATTCAGTTAGGAAAAGAAGAAGTCAAACTGTCCCTGTTTGCAGATGACATGATTGTATATTTAGAAAACCACATTGTCTCAGCCCCAAATCTCTTTAAGCTGATAAGCAACTTCAGCAAAGTCTCAGGATACAAAATTAATGTGCAAAAATCACAAGCGTTCTTATACACCAGTAACAGACAAACAGAGAGCCAAATCAGGAATGAACTTCCATTCACAATTGATTCAAAGAGAATAAAATACCTAGGAATCCAACTTACAAGGGATGTCAAGGACCTCTTCAAGGAGAACTACAAACCACTGCTCAGTGAAATAAAACAGGACACAAACAAATGGAAGAACATACCATGCTCATGGAAAGGAAGAATCAATATCGTGAAAATGGCCATACTGCCCAAGGTTATTTATAGATTCGATGCCATCCCCATCAAGCTACCAATGAGTTTCTTCACAGAATTAGAAAAAACTGCTTTAAAGTTCATATGGAACCAAAAAAGAGCCCACATTGCCAAGACAATCCTAAGTCAAAAGGACAAAGCTGGAGGCGTCACGCTACCTGACTTCAAACTATACTACAAGGCTACAGTAACCAAAACAGCATGGTACTGGTACCAAAACAGAGATATAGACCAATGGAACAGAACAGAGTCCTCAGAAATAATACCACACATCTAAAGCCATGTGGTCTTTGACAAACCTGAGAGAAACAAGAAATGGGGAAAGGATTCCCTATTTAATAAATGGTGCTGGGAAAATTGGCTAGCCATAAGTAGAAAGCTGAAACTGGATCCTTTCCTTACTCCTTATATGAAAATTAATTCAAGATGGATTAGAGACTTAAATGTTAGACCTAATACCATAAAAACCCTAGAAGAAAATCTAGGTAGTATCATTCAGGACATAGCCATGGGCAAGGACTTCATGTCTAAAACACCAAAAGCAACGGCAGCAAAAGCCAAAATTGACAAATGGGATCTAATTAAACTAAAGAGCTTCTGCACAGCAAAGGAACTACCATCAGAGTGAACAGGCAACCTACAGAATGGGAGAAAATTTTTGCAATCTACTCATCTGACAAAGGGCTAATATCCAGAATCTACAAAGGACTCAAACAAATATACAAGAAAAAAACAAACAACCCCATCAAAAAGTGAGCAAAGGATATGAACAGACATTTCTCAAAAGAAGACATTCATACAGCCAACAGACACATGAAAAAATGCTCAGCATCACTCGCCATCAGAGAAATGCAAATCAAAACCACAATGAGATACCATCTCACACCAGTTAGAACAGCAATCATTAAAAAATCAGGAAACAACAGGTGTTGGAGAGGATGTGGAGAAATAGGAACACTTTTACACTGTTGGTGGGATTGTAAACTAGTTCAACCATTATGGAAAACAGTATGGCAATTCCTCAAGGATCTAGAACTAGATGTACCATATGACCCAGCCATCCCACTACTGGGTATATACCCAAAGGATTATAAATTATTCTACTACAAAGACACATGCACACGTATGTTTACTGCGGCACTATTCACAATAGCAAAGACTTGGAATCAACCCAAATGTCCATCAGTGACAGACTGGATTAAGAAAATGTGGCACATATACCCCATGGAATACTATGCAGCCATAAAAAAGGATGAGTTTGCGTCCTTTGTAGGGACATGGATGCAGCTGGAAACCATCATTCTTAGCAAACTATCACAAGAACAGAAAACCAAACACCACATGTTCTCACTCATAGGTGGGAACTGAACAATGAGATCACTTGGACTCGGGAAGGGGAACATCACACAATGGGGCCTATTATGGGGAGCGGGGAGTGGGGAGGCATTGCATTGGGGAGTTATACATGATATAAATGATGAATTGATGGGTGCTGACGAGTTGATGTGTGTAGCACACCAACATGGCACATGTATACATATGTAACAAACCTGCACGTTATGCACATGTACCTTAGAACTTAAAGTATAATAAAAAATAAAAATAAAAATAAAAATGAAAAAAAGGATTAACTCTTAAATGTCAAAAAAAAAAAGAAAAATAAACCCTTATGTGTCTAAAAAAAAAAAAAATTTTTTTGAAGTTATAAGAAATCAAACTATAAAAGCAAACAAACGCTTACATCTCATTTCCATCACCTATGAGCTGTGCGATTTTGGCCAAGGTACTTAACTTCTTTGTACCTCAATTTCTTTATATGTAAAGTGGAGTCATAACAGCCCCTTCACAGAATCTGACGATGTTTAAAAGAGATCATGTATAAAATCCTTGTCACAAATAACACTCAACAAAGGTTATCTCCTATTGCTTTAAAATCAAAAAGTAAGGTGATATACTTGAAGATATGTATAAACGGTAAAAGTAGATCAGTTCCTTATTGGTATAGTTTGGATATTGACCCATGCCCAAATATCATGTTGAATTGTAATTCCCATTGCTGGAGGTGGGGCCTAGTAGGAACTGTTTGGAGCATGGGGCAAATTCCTCATGAATGGCCATCGCACACCCCCCACACCTCAAGTGAGCTCTTGCTCTGAGTTCACATGAGGTCTGGTTGTTTAAAAGTGTGTGGCACCACCCACCCCACACACTCTCTGTTGCTTGCCGCTATCTTCACTATGTGACATGCTTGCTCCCCTTCACCTTCTGCCATGATTGGAAACTTCCTGAGGTCTCCCTAAAAGCTGAGCACATGCCAGCATCATGCTTCCTGTAAAGCCTGCAGAACTGTGAGCCCATTAAACTTCTTTTCTTTATAAATTAAAAAAAAAAAAAAAGAATGAAAGAAAAAAAAGATAAAAAAAAAAAGTTAAGTCATGTGCAGGGCAGAGTGAGGCAAAATGTAGCCAGTGGTCAGGACCTAAAGACCTCTCCTCCACCTGGGCCTTGAGAGTTTGAGAGAAGTTCAGGAAGAAAAGACAACAATCTGAGTCCACTGGGCTTTGAGGAAGGGGTCTTGCATCTGTACATGTGGGATAAATGATGTGAAAACCATTAACTCTGCTGCTGATCCAGCTGCGGAGAAAAGCTTTTCCTCTGATCAAGGTGATTATCTGGCTGGTGGACATCATTTTGCACCAGGTCCTCATCCCTGAGTTGAACCCGAGTCCACAGTTCACCTGATGGAGAACTCAGAGTCAAAGCCCAGGCCCAAGTCAGGCTGTCTGACTGTTGCTTGAGGGCCTAGGGACAACACTCCCGGAGTCAGGAGGGTGGAGGTGAGGATGACAGTGAAATGGCCAGAAGGTGAAGATACATGTGAATATTCTATCTTCATTAGGTCACATGGATGAAAGGTAATAGAAAGGTAGCACATATATTTTCGAGAAGTTAAAGCTGATAGAACACAAAGATGGTTGATTGTTCCACAGACGTGGAAGGCAGGGGCTGAAGACCTGTAAAATCCCCCAGTGAGCAGATAACTGAGACAGTACTTCCCAGTGATGCACTCTGCTGGCAGACGGTGTGAAATTTTCCTGGAGAAGGCTCAGGCCATCAGTCCCTGGTCCATCTTCCGGCCCCACAGAGATGCTGATCAGAACACCCTCCACAGGGAGAGCATTGCGCAAGTGATTCCCTTTTTAGAAATTCTTCTAAGCCAGTCAGAAGATGACAAGCTTGCAGAAGGAAGGTGATCAGAACCTGGGCAATGTCTTAGAGTGGCTGACCTATCGCTGTGTGTGGTTCACAGTGTTTTCACTAAGACAAAACAGAGGGAGAAAGAAAAATCCTACACCCATACAAACTTTGAGGGAATATTGGAGCTTAATGTAACAGAGACCAGTCGTGCTAGGAAATTTTATTACATTCTCTGAAGGAGTGGCAGGGTTCTGTGTTTGGGCTGGTTTCCGAAGTGCAGTAATTGTCAAGCTCACCAAAAGTGCAACAGAATCACGGAATTACCCTTGGTAGAAAGCCGGAATTACTCCTAACCCCTACCCTCATCCTCCGCCTGGACCAGAGAGAGAAACAACTACTTGAGTTTTCAGAAACTACCAAATCTTGGCTCTAGCTCGGCATCCTTGGCCAGAGCATGGAAGATTGGGGTGAGGGACATGGTGAACAAAAACTGCATCCTTGAGCTGCTCTCACTTCCTCTTTCCCCCTTTTTCTCTTGTGTGTGGGGTCAGAGGTTACCAGGCAGGGGTCACTAAGGTTGTCAGTGGGAGGATGCGACCCCTGGTGGGTTCCTCCCAGCCAGCTCAACATGGGAGGCTCCCAATTCCCCTTTCTCCTGCAAGGAAAGACACCACAGCTGTGTCACCCTCCTTCAGAGACTGCAGATTGGAGGTCTGTTTTCCACAAAACCTAGTTCTAAGCCAGTTCTAGCAAGTGAGAGTGACTGATTGGAAGCCTAGTGGTGACAGCTGCCCAGGTGGCAGGCTTAAATAGCAACACTCCCTGGTAGTGAACGAATTTGAAATTTCACACAAGAAAACAAAACCATGGGCTATTTTCTCCCATGAATTTTTGCTTATTTTGGGCCTTAAATCAAATTGAAAAAAGCGTGACTAAAATACTCAAACTGCCAATATAGTTAGAGTTATACTTTGTGAGACTAACTCGGGAAACTAGTGCCCTGCATCTGCAAGGATAGGACTCTGTAAGGCATGACTTGAAATGAAACAAGCATATTTTATCTGTTTAACTCTGGTGCAGGAGAACAGAGCAGCATTTAAGGTGTAAACTAAATTAGTCTATTCCTGAAGAGAACATTTGCTACTCACATTTATGGTGGAAGAAGCAATCTCACAACACAACAAAGCTCTCCTTGTGAGTGGAGCAGGCCAATCCTAGGTAGGGCCAGACTACAGGGCTTATAGGCTCTATGGTCTAAGCTACTGATGCCCCTTTGTGCCAGAGGCTGGGTTTTGCAGCAAACTCAGCTCAGGCCTGGGAACACTGGGCCCACCAATAATCCTAAATAGTCAACTAAAACCCCTGAAATAGCCAGGCCTGTTCCTTTAAACATTAGTATTATTTGTATACCTTTAGGAGGTACAAGTCCAGTTTTGTCACATGGATATATTAGCCAGTGGTGAAGTCTAGGCTTGCCAGAGCAACAACAGGATGACTGCACAACAGATAATCTCCCTTGTGCAGTCAACAGCTATAACTCTGGCAGATAGGGTGCGTACTATCCATACCGACTATAGAGAGCATGAACGCCTCTAACCTGAAAAAGGATATGAAACCAGTTATCAATTTATTACCTCTTAGCTCCACATTCACTCTTCAATGTATATTCTTTGATAATGGGGTGATTCTTTAAGCATCTCTCCTTTAAAGTAACATCAAAAAGCACGATGTTACATTTACTTAATAGAGGGCTCTGGAGGGATAGACACTGAAAAAAGAAGTGGTACTTCTATGATTTCTGGCTTTCAGAGGTGTGGAGGTAAGGACATTCAGGATGCTTTGCCCCAGGCCTGGGCCCAGAACAACTGTCCCTCAGCAAATCTGCAGTCCTGGTGTGCCCTGATGATCAGCTTCTTGTGGCCCTCTTGATAGGGACATCCTGTACTCCAAGTCATCTGCCCACTGCTTCTCTCTGCTCACTTGCTCCGCAGCCACACAAACACACACACACATGACCAGGTCCATGTAGTCCTTTCAATACTGCAGCCCTCTCAACAGCGAGCCCCCACCCTGATCCTGTGCAAGGGGCATTGTTTACTCCAGGCCTCCGACTGAGACAGGACTCCCCACCCCTACTTCACACTACATTCTAGCCACCAGCTATGGCTTGTCCACACTACCATGCTCCAAAGGGTGCCTTCTTGCTTCCTCTGTGACCATGGACCAGTTCTGCCTCTGTAGACCAGCTTAGGTACTGGCAAACCAGCAGAACTTCTCTGCCATCCAGTAGGTTCTTATCCAATGTGATATGAAATCCAGCCTTGGGGAGAAGCTTTCATTCTAAGTTTGTCTTTCCTTGGGTACTCTCCCCCAGCCCCAGAAAACCCCACATAGAGTTGTCTTGTATCCTATATAAGATCTTTTATCATCGGTTAATGATTCTTTATACTAAATTTTCCCCTTCTAGATCACTGTGTGTTTCTATCTCCTGATAGAATCCATATTGCTACAGAACACAACACATACAGCAAGCATCATTCTTAATGGAGAATCACTGAAAGCTTCCTCTTTAAGAGCTGCATCAAGTAAGGATGTCCACTATCACCACTTCTATGCAATAGTTTACTGGGGGTGGGGGTGGGGTCCCAGACAGTGCAGTAGGGAAAGAAAAAGGAATAAGATATTTGGAAAGGAAAAAGAAAGACTGGCACTATTTTCAGATGATATGACATTATATATAAAATTCTACAAAGTATTGCAGACAAATTATTAGAATTGATAGAAGAGATTATATGCTTGTAGGATAAAATCTTAACAAACAAAAGCCAATTGCATCTTATTTAGAGCTATACATTTAGACAATAAAAATTTCAAACATGCGATTTGCAAGATATGAAATGCCTAGGATAAAAAACTTGCCTCGTGGGAAAAATATAAGATATTATTTGGGCACATTAAAGGTGATCTTATTAAAAGAAGAGATTGACCATAACCATGAATCGAACATTCAAGATTGAGAAGTCAAATCTAAATATCAGCACAATCCGAATTAGAACCCCAAACTAGCTGTTAGTTGAAGTTTGTATGATTAGTTTATAATTTAAATGGAATTGAAATGGATCAAAAGTAGCCAAGACACTTTTGAAGAACAAGGTAGAATTGACTTGCCTAATCCAAATATCAGAATTGACTATGAATCTGTAGTAATTAAGACAGTGTGGTATTTCAAATGGATAAGTGCTTAATAGAGAGTATAGGAACTAACCCACATATGTGTAGATACTTGATTTATGGCACTGTAAATCGATTAGCAAAAGGCAGACTTTTCAATAAGTGGTTTACTGAGAAAACTGGATATTCACTTACATACATACAAACATATATAAATGGAACTCTACATAACACAATACACAAACATCAATTGCAGGTAGATTAAGAACTGACTATGAAGGGCAATAGCATACATATTTTAGAAGAAAATATAGAGAATGCTTTCATGTCCCAGGTTTCCTTAAAACAGAAAATATTAAAACAAAAAAGCACTAACCATCAGGAAAAGAATGATGAAGTTGACTATATTATAATTAATAGCTTCTGTTCACAAAACAGGGGACAAACAAGTGAAAATACAAACAGAGCAAGGGAGTGTTTTGGTCACAGGTATGAACAAGTATTTAAAATATTTAACAGTCTGATGAACAATAGAATAGAAACATGGGTTAAAAGAGGTAAATTTGAATAGATCTTCCTCGAAATAGAAACTCTAAAAGGCTCATTATCACGAAAATGTGCTAAAGCTTAATAGTAATTTGGGTATTGCTCACCAGTAGACCGGCAAAATTTAAATTCTGGCAGTACTTTGTGTAGGTGAAGATGTGGATCAGGAAGGACACTCTGTGCTGCTGATGGGATTGACAACTGTCCCAATCACTACAGAGAACAATTTGGCATCATCTAGTAAAGCTCAGGATATCCATTCCCTATGGCCCTGTGATTCTATTCTTGGATATATACCCTAGAGAGATTTTTACATGTGTCCAATTAGAAATGTGCAAGAATGTTCATAATAATCACTGAAAAGTAGAAGCAATCCTAATCTCCATCTGCTGAGAATGGAGTAGTATAATCATACCATAATCACTTTGCTATAAGCATATGCTGGAATGACAGTCGATGGAGACAAAGGATCTACTTACTTATAGCTATTATGAACAACATGGATGAGTCTCTCAAGTATAATACACAGTGAAAAAAGGAAGCTATAAAAGGAAGGATGCTGTATGATTCCATTTATACAATTTTGTATCAACTCTATTGTTTAGGGATGCATACAAAAGTGATAAAGCTATAAAGGAAAGCGGTGAAATGATTATTACAAAGTCAGAGCAATAACTATATCCATATAGGAGAGTGTGGGTTGTCATTGAGAGGAGTACAGTGGCTGTATTATGGAAGGCTGGCAGTGGTCTATTGCTTGACCTTGGTCCTGGCTAAATAGGTGTTTGCTTTTGTAAAATAATCTAAACCACACAGATAAGTTTTATGCACTCTTCAAATTTCAGATGTGAAAAATTCTTCCTCTAGAAAAGGTAATAGAAAGAAAAGTATGTGGAGTAGAATTTTTGATGAAGTTCAAATAGTTATGGATGAAAAACTTGATCCTCCAGTCAAGAGACCAAGTGTCCACTGTCATTAAAAGAGGGCGAGAGAGCTGGGAGTATTTAAACAACAGGTTACACCTCCCCCCCCCCCCACCACCAATCTATTCATCACTCTAAGCCTTCTCATATCAGATATTTCACCCTATATTTGTGTAAATTCCAAAGTCATTCGTGACAGACAAATTGGAGGATTGTCGTCATTATTAATAAGGTCATTAGGCACCACAGGCCCAGCAAGACTGGGCCACCCCACTTAAATGCTAGCAGGTACACCAGGGTGATTGGACAAGATCGTCTGTGCACCTTACTTGGCAGAGTCCATTTCAGTGACTGAGGGTTTAACCTTAACACATTTAACTGGAATTCCTGCCCAGAGAATGTGCTGGAGAATGCAGAATAAACTGAGGAATGTCCTCATTGTGCTATGAGTGTGGACATGAAATTTATTATGATACAACCAATGGCGGAAGGGCAAAGAGTTGGTTTAGGTTGTGCACTGTATAGGGAGAAGCCAGGAGTGGGTTGGGTTTTTCCAGATTTCAATATAAATTGTTTCATCCTCCAGACTGCATTTCTAGGCTGAACAATGCTGATCTGTTTTGGTCGCATCTCTCACTCATTCTAATCTCTGTATCAGCAGACAAAAATTGAACTATGCGGCAAATTGCACTGAGGACTTTGCTCAAGACAATTGTGAGTATGGAAGTTGTCCCGCGGGGAGGTGGGAAGGGGAAGGACATTTTTGGCAGAAATGCCAGCACTATGATCGTTTAATGCTGACGATCTTTATTCTCTCAGGAATTGTCTTTCATCCATCAATCCAGGCGGGCAGCCAGCCGGTAAACAAATTTTAACACACAAAAAGTACGAAGCAACATGTCTAACACTGGGAGGGGCTGGGGTGTGTTTATTTGGGTATATACAATGAGTCACGGATTAAAATTGCTTTTAGCGGATAGATGCCTAGGTATTCCACAGCATTACTGAACAAGCTGTCGTCATTTCCCCATCACCTCAGAAGACCTCCTTAATTACTTATATTAACTGTAGAACGTATTTATGCATACCAGGCTCTACCTCTGGGCTTTCTATTCTGTTCCGGAGACCCAGTACCAGAATATTTAAATCACTGTGGCGTTAAATACGTTTTAATATCTGATAGGGCCAGTTTCTGCGCATTGCACATTTTTTTTTCCCCTTTCAGGAACGTGTTCAGGCCCGCGGCAGGGGGCGGGGTCGCGCCTCCTCCTCGGCTCTGGTTCCAGCCGAGCCTCTGGGACACAGAGATGGAAATCCCGAAGCTGCTCCCGGCTCGCGGGACACTACAGGGCGGCCACGGCGGTATCCCCGCGGGTGGCGGCCGGGTCCACCGAGGCCCTGACCCGCCGGCTAGTCGGGTCCCCACGCGCCGCCTCCTGCTGCTCCGGGGTCCCCAAGATGGCGGGCCCGGGCGGCGGCGCGAGGAGGCCCGCACGGCATCACGGGGCCCTGGCCCAAGCCTGTTGGCGCCGAGGCCCGAGCAACCTAGCGGCGGCGGCGGCGGCGACGACTTCTTCCTGGTGCTGCTTGACCCGGTGGGTGGCGACGTGGAGACAGTGGGCTCGGGTCAGGCCGCAGGGCCTGTGTTGAGGGAGGAGGCCGAGGAGGGCCCGGGGCTCCAGGGGGGCGAGAGCGGCGCGAACTCCGCGGGGCGCACTGCGCTAGGCCCCCGCTGCCTGTCCGCGATTCCCACTCAGGCCCCAATCTCCGCCCCCAGCCCCGCCGCGGCCTTCACCGGTACAGTCACTATCCACAACCAGGACCTGCTGTTGCGCTTTGAGAACGGCGTCCTCACCCTGGCCACGCCCCCAGCACACTCCTGGGAGCCAGGGGCCGCTCCTGCCCAGCAGCCCGGGTGTCTGATCGCCCCGCAAGCCGGGTTCCCGCATGCCGCGCAGCCGGGTGATTGCCCAGAACTGCCGCCAGACCTCCTGCTAGCCGAGCAGGCCGAACCCGCGCCTGCTCCGGCGCCCGAGGAGGAGGTGGAGGGCCCGGCCGCCGCCCTGGGCCCCCGCGGGCCGCTGGGCTCGGGTTCAGGCATGGTGCTGTACTTGTGCCCCGAGGCGCAGTGCGGGCAATCCTTCGCCAAGAAGCACCAGCTGAAGGTGCACCTGCTGACGCACAGCAGCAGCCAGGGCCAGAGGCCCTTCAAATGCCCCCTGGGTGGCTGCGGCTGGACCTTCACCACCTCTTACAAGCTCAAGAGGCACCTGCAGTCTCATGACAAACTGCGGCCCTTTGGCTGCCCGGCAGAGGGCTGTGGCAAGAGCTTCACCACGGTGTACAATCTCAAGGCGCACATGAAGGGCCATGAGCAGGAGAACTCATTCAAATGCGAGGTGTGTGAGGAGAGCTTCCCCACGCAGGCCAAACTCAGCGCCCACCAGCGCAGCCACTTCGAACCCGAGAGGCCTTACCAGTGCGCGTTTTCTGGCTGCAAGAAGACATTTATCACAGTGAGTGCTCTGTTTTCCCATAACCGCGCCCATTTCAGGGAACAGGAACTGTTTTCCTGCTCTTTTCCTGGCTGCAGCAAGCAATATGACAAGGCTTGTAGGTTGAAAATTCACCTGCGGAGTCACACCGGTGAGAGACCTTTTCTTTGTGACTTTGATGGCTGTGGCTGGAACTTCACCAGCATGTCCAAACTCTTAAGGCACAAAAGAAAGCACGACGATGACCGGAGGTTCATGTGCCCTGTGGAAGGCTGTGGGAAATCTTTCACGAGGGCTGAACATTTGAAAGGCCACAGCATAACCCACCTGGGCACAAAGCCTTTCGTGTGTCCTGTGGAAGGCTGCTGTGCCAGGTTCTCTGCTCGCAGTAGCCTCTACATTCACTCCAAGAAACACCTGCAGGATGTGGACACTTGGAAAAGCCGTTGCCCGATCTCCACTTGTAATAAACTCTTCACATCCAAGCACAGCATGAAGACGCACATGACCAAGAGGCACAAGGTGGGCCAGGATCTCTTAGCACAGCTAGAGGCAGCAAATTCTCTTACACCCAGCAGTGAACTTACCAGCCAGAGACAGAATGATCTCAGTGATGCAGAGATTGTGTCTCTCTTCTCTGATATTCCTGACGGTACTTCTGCTGCAGTGCTGGACACAGCATTGGTGAACTCTGGAATCTTGACTATTGATGTGGCTTCTGTGAGCTCGACTCTGGCAGGACACCTCCCTGCTAATAGTAATTCCGTAGGGCAGGCTGTGGACCCTCCGGCCTTGATGGCCACCAGCGACCCTCCTCAAAGTCTGGATACCTCTCTCTTTTTCGGAACGGCGGCCACTGGTTTTCAGCAGAGCCCCTTAGATATGGATGAGGTCTCAAGTGTAAGTGTGGGGCCATTGGGATCTCTGGGCTCTTTGGCCATGAAAAACTCCAGTCCAGAGCCCCAAGCTTTGACACCCAGCAGTAAGCTAACAGTGGACACAGATGCTCTGACTCCTTCCAGCACCCTTTGTGAAAACAGTGTCTCAGAACTACTGACACCAACCAAAGCGGAGTGGAACGTGCATCCTGACTCTGACTTCTTTGGACAGGAGGGAGAAACCCAGTTTGGATTCCCCAGTGTAGCAGGAAACCACGGTTCTCAGAAAGAAACAGATCTTATCACTGTGACTGGCAGCTCATTTTTGGTATGAACCAACTCTATTCATTCCTTGCCATGTGGCTTACTTTTATTGCAGTCAATTTTGAGGATGTTCTGGACTAAATATCTAAGTGCAGTCATTTCTTTTTGGTTTGCAAAAAGAGCACAGCCCTGGACTACAAGTTTGGAGATCTAAATTCTGATCTTGAGTCTAGAACTGACAAGTTGTGTGACCCTGAGCAAGTCACTTAACCTATCTGAGCCTTAATTTCCTTATTTATAAATTGAGGTGGTTTGAATAGATTGCTTTTAAGGTCTTTCTGCTCTGTGATTCCTTGATAATAGATTTATTTCCTTGAAAAATATGAGAACTTTTTCAGTGATGTGGTCTTTTTTTTTTTTTTAACTACCCTCCCACCCCTCACATGTTCTTTTTTTGGCAAACGTACATAATGTTACATCATATTATGATGAACATCCATGTACTTTTCACTCCACCTCCACTTCAGCAATTATGAATCCATGAACAGGCTTTTTTAACTTAGCCTCACTCACTCCCCATGTTCTAGTATTATTTTGTAACAAATAGCAGACATCTGATCATTTTATCTATAAATATTATTTATATATCTCTGAAAGCTGTGGGCTGATATGGAAAAAAATGATAATTCCATTATCACAAGTGGTATTCACAGTAATTCTTTAATATCAGTAAATATCCAGTGAGAGTTCAAACTTCCAATTGCCTCATAAATGCTACTTGTTTTATTATTTTTAATTAGTAGAATCCCGTAAATCTCCTAAGTGTCTTCTTAATCCATATGTTTCCCCTTCATCTTTCTTTTTTTCCTTGCGATTTTGTTTATGAAATGAGGTTGTTTCACATGTAGCATTTGCTATGATTTAAGTTTTGCTAATTACATCCCTATGGTAATGTTTGCTTTCCTCTATCCTCTGTTTCTTTAATTTGCTAGTTATGTCTAGAGACTTGATGAGATTGAAACATGGCTTTTGGCATGAATGTTTCGTAGGTTATGTTGTGTTCATTTAGTAGGTGGTGCATAATCTGTGGTTTTCTCTCTTTTGTGGTATTAGCAGCTGCTGCAGATAAATGCATTAATTCACGATGCTTCTGATATAATGAATCATCTTTGTAGAGTTACTAATCCTTAGCAAAGGAGAAAATGCTATGTAATAGAAATATTATTCAATACCAAAATATTTTCTTAAATAGTCATAGAACTAACAAGAAAAAATAGATAGCAAAAAAATGTGTTGGCTGTTCTCACTGTTTATCTTCCTGACTTCTTTTGATGATGGAAGGCAGTTTTGTGGAAATTGCCAGCCAGGACTTTGACATGAAACAGACCCAGGGCTAAATTTTGGCTCTGTGGTGTTGGTTAAGTGGCCTTGAATAAATTAGTTATTAAGCCTCAGTTTTCTAGCTTTTAACTGATTATAGCAATGCACACAGATACCTGACACACTGTTAAATTTTCTTCTCTTCCTGTTTCTTACATTAAGAAAAAATACTCTGTGTTTTGGCATATTTTGGTGAATTTGTACCATTTTTATTCTCAGTCCTTCCTTTTATAATAATTGGAGTATTTTAATCTTATTCATATGCAGACAAAAGAGCTTTATGAAGTTCAGGGTGAAGTAATCAAGGGAATCTGTTTATTCCCTCTTCCCTCTACTGAATAATTTTCCCTCTAAGAATTGCTGTGGGTAATACCACGAGTGGAGACATTGCCCACATGCATAACAGCATATCTCTCCATTTGATCAATTTGTCACCATCTTTGCTCTGCTTTGAAAGTCAGGCTTCTCTGTGACTGTGAAGCCTGCTGTTCCCTGAAAATCTGATAATGGAGCAGTGGAGGTTTCTTTCTTTCTGTGCTCTGTAGATCTCATTGTTTGCACTTGGAATTTCCCAGAGTTGAAAGGAAAGATTGAACTGGAATATTGTGTAAACTGTCTGCCTTACATTAGTGTAGCATTTTGCAATTTGGGGAACATCTTCACAATTTGTGTCTCGTTGTTCAGCAACGATGTGAAGTAGTTTTGGCAATGTCTGTGTTTCATGTAATTTAGCCAACTCCCATTCCAACTAGGCTTTGGCTAAATCTGACAATTCTATATATAGCTTAAAACAAAGAAGATACATTCTTTTCACCCCTCCCAGTCTACCCATCCAGCCTTCATGATTCATTCCTGTGTCAAGGTTAGTCGCTGTTTTCCATTTGAATTGGTTTCTTTTATGGTCAGTTTACTTTCTTCCCTCTCCCCTCCCTTTCCTGTACATTCCCGTCCTTGCCACGCCTTTCTGTCCTCTTTTTTAATGGATGTATCTTTTTCCTGCTGTTATCCCTCAGACATTCTCCTCATGGCACATTTTCTTTGAATGCTAACATTTACTGAGTGTGCATTGGAGTTCTGTGCATACAGGAAGAAGTTATTTTCTGAGTTTAGATAATACTATGTGTATATGTGATTAAAATGATGAAGATTATTTTCTATACCCTTCAAATTAGAAGTGGATTTCTGTTTCATTACTTCCAATTTAAAAAGTTTTTGCCAGAGAGTTTTGCCAATACTCTCTTATTTGCTCTAGTGTACTAGTCCAGTACTGTTTGCATGTGGATGTCTGTGGATGACAGTTATTGTAGCACTTTGGCAGTGCACTAAAAATTTGCCACTATGAAATGTTTCTGTATTGCCTGGTGTGTGTTGAAATACGCACACAGCCACACCCATATATATATTAAAAGTGGTTGTATTCATTTAGTGAAAAACAAAAAGTAGATGTACTTTTGTAAATCAGATAAATGCTTGGAATTTGATTGTGTCTACCCATTCAACAGTTTTCCCTCTTTGCTCTGGAAATATTTGTACTCACATAGCATATTTCAAAAATGTCGTTGTTTGTTAAGGCCTCTTAAATAGACCACTATTTTTTGTGTCTGGCAGATGAGTATGTCAAGAATTAAGATGAACACATAAGTCTTGGAAATTAAATAAATTTATAAACATAAAGATAATTTAATGCTGTGACTTCATTTTTTAAAATTATTTAAACCAACTTTCTCCCAATAAAAAATTATAAACAATGTCTTGTCCTGCTTATTCCTGGACAAATTTTCAAAGGACAAATGTTACGTTCTCAGAGGGAACAGCTTTTATTTGTCCATGGGCTCACAAAGTTTCACTAAACAAATTTGTTCAAATGATTTCTCTTTCAACATCATTTTCTAGCAAAATCATGGAAAACAGCTTTACACTTTCAAGGTAATAGATATAATTCTGTTGGTGGTGATAAGCTGCACTTGACTCATCTGAAAAAAGTTGCCATCACTCCTTTTAAATAATGGTATTGTTTTAATTTCATCCTGTTTCCTTTCTGCTTCTCTTCAGGCATTGACTTATTAAAACTTCTCGTCAATTGAAAACATAGCAACATAATGGCTTATAAAGAATTGTGTTTTTAGGGCTCCATTGATCTTGTTGGTCATAAGCTAAAAATACACTGATATTGGTATTTCTTTTACCAGTTAGTATAATTAATACAACAAAATGCTTTAGTAGTAGTCGAGAAACATGGATAGACTATGAAGTTTGTCTCTGTGACCTACATTTTTCATGTTCATATCTGGGAAACATATGAGAAAGCAATTTGTAAGCTGGAGATTATACTGTATATATTCAAAATTAACAAATATTTACTGAGCATCATTGTGAAGATTACCCCATAACATATTGAGGGGTCTGTGAGAGGAGTACTGTATGACCCTGACCTTTAAAGAGATCGCTGTTGATGGGAGGCGATAAAAAAATAATATATTAAATTATTGAAGAACAAAAACAGAAAAATGTTTACTTTGACACCAAAATGAAAATGATTAAGAGGTAAAAACAAAACAAAACAAAAAAAAAAAACAGTAAGAATAATGAGACATTTATTCTGGACACAGAGAAGCCAGCAAATATGTTTTAATAGAGGAGTCAGATCATGAAAATTATGTTTTAGAAAAGTTAATGTCATGCTAGTGTACAATGTGGATTAGATGGGAAAGACTGGAACAGGAAAATCAGTGAGAAAGCTTTTGCAGCAATCAAGGTGTGATATGAAGGATGAAGCCAGAACTAGGATAATGCCAGTGGAAATCAAAAGGAAGAAAGAGGTATTGGAAATATTTTCAAATATTTCCAGTATTTGAAGACAGATTTCAAATATCAGATAATTTCAAATATCTCTTCAAATACTGAAGAGACAACTTAGTACCTCATTGTGGGGGAAGAAGCGAGGGAGGGAGGGAGAGAGAGAGAGAGAGAATAAGAGAGAGAGAGAGAGAGATCATAGAAACCAAGAATGGTAACTCAGGTTTCCTTGGGGACTATAATATATTTTTACTAACAGAATGAGGGAAGTAAGGAAGAGTTCATTTTGAGAATCAGTGTATAAAGATGGTGTATTTAGTTAAACAATAATTGTTAAAGCATTGTTATCCTGCATGAGGATACATTATAATGTGGATACAGTTGTGATTTATCCACTTTCTAGAAGACACCAAAAGGCTACTCTTTTTTTTTTGGCAGGGGTTTCCTTTAGGCATTCTCAGAGCTGCCTACACAGTTATGATCCTCTTACCTCCTTTTGAATTACCAGAGACCTCCCCAGCTTGTCCTGAATGATCCAGATCTGCATTAGCCAATATGGTAGCTACTAGTCATATGTGCCTATTCAGCATTTGAAATGTGTCTAGTGCAACTGAGGAACTAAATTCTTAATTTAATTTAAATTTAAGTTTTAAAACTGAAGCAGTTATAAAACATTTTTCTGTTAAACACACAAATGTTTTGGCAGGACTAAATTTCACTTTAGCCATTGAAAATTTAGTATCCAAATTGAGTTGTGCTATGAATGTAAAATATAAACCTTAATACCAAAAGTTTTCAGAGGCTTAATATAAAAATTAAATATCTGATTAGTATTTTAATATTGATTACATGTTGAATAATGTTTTGAATAGATTTGGTCAAAAAATATTCAAATTAATTTTATCAGTTTCTTCTTATTTTTTTAATGTGGCTACTAAAAAATCTGAAATAAAAGCAGGACACAGTGGCTCATGCTTGTAATCCCAACACATTAGGAGGCCAAGGTGGAAGGATCACTGTGACCAGGAATTCGAGGCTTCAGTGAGCTATGATCCCACTGCTGCACTCCAACCTGGGTGAGAGAGTGAGACCCTATCTCTTTAGAAAAGAAGAAAATTAAAGAAAATTTAAACATATGGCTCTTTAAAAAAATAAAATTACAGATAAGCTCTCATTATATTTCTATTGGACAATGCAAATCTGGACATTACATCACTTCCTAAGACTACTCTGTATGCAAATGAGCTATGCCTTCTGTGCTGTATACTAACTTTTAAGATTCACTGGGTATTCTATTTTATGTTTAGGGTATAATAGTCTATGTATTATAAAGGACTGCACCATAGTTTTAGGAATTCAGTATTTTGTCATGAATTTCAGCAGTTCACTATGAAAGTAGAAGTGAGTTTCACCTGCATCTGTCTCAGTTGGAGCTGGGAAGAGTAAGATAGTGAAAAGTTCAATGTTCCTGGATATGTGTGAGATTGCCTCATTGAGGCATCTTACTCATCATCTCTTCTGTCACTAAAGAGAGTCGTGAGGCAAGGGATAGTGTGAAAACCCCTACAAGAGTCTTTCCATTTTGTAGTTTCCCTGTCCACTAAAAGAGACAACTCTAGAAGGAAGGGAACAAAAATAAAGGTTAAAACATTAAAGGAATGTAAATAACTCTCCAGGAATTACATTGTATTTGATGGTGAATTTGATAGGAGTCCCACATTGTCACCTAGGATAATTTCTCACTCTTGTTAATTTAAAGACAGACAACACTCTTTTAACTTTTCATTTTTCTAAAGACAATATCCAAATGCGGTATTTTAAAACAAAGCACACAAAGATACCTAACAGCACCAACAATTTCTGAATCCCTTAAGACCATTGATTCTATTTGTTTACTAAGCTATCAATCAGCACTTATGTATTGAGTACCTAATATATGAGGTATTGTGAATTATTACACCTAAAGTATAACTCAATCGTTCCAAATTTTTTTGAGTATCAATTATGTAACAGGTATTGTCCTTATGTTTAAAGATATGATCTATATGGGAAACTATTAAAACCAGTGTATAACAGAGCTTTAAGAGATACATTATAGATTTACCAGAATAAGAAGTACCATTTTCTGTAAGTGAGCCTAAATTTTGATGATGGGAAACCAATATACACAATATCAAGAAATATACTATTTCATCAGAAACTGAAATTTTGTTTAAAGTATAAATATCGCAACAAAAGTATTCTAAACTAGAACTTTGACAGGTTTCTGAGAAGTAGATTTGATAAACTGTAGCAAAATATGAAAATTAATTACGAAATAGACTTTATTTTTTATGTATTTTTAGATTCAACTTTTGGCTTGATGAATCTTTATTTATTTATTTATTTTATTATACTTAAAGTTCTAGGGTACATGTGCATAACGTACAGGTTTGTTACATATGTATACTTGTGCCATGTTGGTGTGCTGCACCCATCAACTCGACAGCACCCATCAACTCGTCATTTACATCAGGTATAACTCCCAATGCAATCCCTCCCCCATCCCCCCTCCCCATGATAGGCCCTGGTGTGTGATGTTCCCCTTCCTGAGTCCAAGTGATGTCATTGTTCAGTTCCCACCTATGAGTGAGAACATGCGGTGTTTGGTT
>NC_045445.1:92086866-92090175 GCF_002776525.5 Piliocolobus tephrosceles | reverse complement strand
TGGTGTATATGTGCCACATTTTCTTAATCCAGTCTGTCACTGATGGACATTTGGGTTGATTCCAAGTCTTTGCTATTGTGAATAGTGCCGCAATAAACATACGTGTGCAGAATCTTATACCTATAAGCAATCCTGGGGATTGTGTACTTATCTCCCTCATTATATGAATGAGGAAAGGTATTAGGCCTACACTTTGTGTGTAAATTTCTTTTCTTCTTATTATAAGGCATTATTGCAAAATTTAATTCTGTGGAAAAATAAGGACATTATTTTGAAGATAAATGTATTATATTGACACACCAGGTGGAAGGAATGAAATAATAATTAATTTCAGGTAACATTTGGGACTGAAAGTTAGACTTAAATATGGAGGAACCTAAAGGTTCACCAGTGCTCTGGGGTGGGAGTTCTGGTAAACATGTAAGTGTTTTGATTTCTGGTAAAAAAAAAAAAAAAAAAAAAAAAAAAAAAAAAATAGCTTAACATTTTGGAAAATTAGGGAAAATTTCGTTTCAAAATAGCAAAATAAAACTTTCTTTAATGCTAAGAATTTTTTAATTTTCAAGATGTAAAACACTCACAAAGGGTATAAAACAAACATTTTCCTTATAGCATAATAGCAAAAGAAAGTGATTTATTTTAAACAAGACTAACCTCTCTCTTCTGTTTACAGTACGGCATAGAAGCTAACTTCAGAATTATCTTCTGTCTTCAAATGACAGAAGGAAACTGTCCACTTGTCTGCTTAGAAATTTTCCAGAACAGAGAACCCTAGTGGAAATACCATTGAAGGAGCAGCAGCAGTTTATCCCAAGCTAGTTTCAGCTTTAGTGCTGCCTTAGTGAGTCCTTTCCTGTCCAAAGTGCCAGCATTAGCTAGTTTAACACCAACTACAGTCAACTTTTAGTACTTGCTATGTGTAAGAAAATTTAGCATTTTCTCGTTCAATTCACATATGATTGTGGGCTTCCTGGTGCTAATTATTAATTATCTCATTATAATATTAACAATAATCAGTTGGCATGTCTTATGATAATAATTACACTTCAATATTTTATCTTCATTTAAAAATTGTTTTGACTAAATAAAATTTTGCTTGACATAGGGGTACATTTTTGTACATTATTTGAGTATGTCTCAATCATCTCCATATTTTGGAAGCAATACAATTTAGAGCTCTGTTAACATTTATTTAGATAAATGTTTAGAATTATAGCCTTACAATGTTGGCTACTTTGAAAATGGAGAAAGGCAAGCATCCCCCACGTTCATAGATCAGTGATAAAGTCCCTGGAAAAAATTTGGGGAGTGAGACATTAAGTAGGTCTTAGAGTTAAGATCAAATTCATAAGAAAAAAGCTATTTGATTCTGTCATTTAAAATTATTCATTTATATTTATCAAGTTTGCTGCTGATATATATCATATAAACTCATAGAAGCCTAATTTTAAAATTCCTTTTAAAGTATTATGTCATTAATTGGTACTTTAAAAAATAGGCTAACTGGTATTTTATTTTTACAAAGGGCATCTGATAGAATTTAGACTTTGAAATTTGAATACAAAATATATACAGTCCTTAAATATAACATTTCTTAATATTTGTAAGGTAGTTCTGACTATGATTCATAATAGATTCTTTTGCGACAACAACAAAAATATTTTACAAAGGTAAAATGTTACGTGCATCCACAGCCAACATTACATTTACTTTCCACTCATATATTCATAATAAGACAATAGTAAATTGCATTGAGAATTCTTCTCAAAGATAGAAAACTATGGCTAAAAAATATAAGAAGGATTTTACAATAGAGCAACATACTTTTTACTTTCTCGAAAGCCTTTGATCAACAGCATCGGGAAACAAAGATGAGAGGCACATGTTCAATATTCTCCAGCATTTTCCATTTATACTGAGCAATACAAAGACATCAAACAGACATTATTGCAATATTTAATGATTGTCTAGTACAAACTACATGGAGAATCATCCAGGGTAAACATAACCCAGTGAGAAGAGAAATTTCCTTAATTGACATCCTGCATATGAAATGTCAAAAGTGGTCAAATTAAATGTTATTTTACTTGACACTGAGAGTAGGTGGTGCTTTCCACAAAGAAATACTCTTTAAAGGAGTTTTCCTTTCCACTTACAGTGAATATTTGATTCAGATAATGAAAATCGCTATTCACTCTCTTAAAATCTTTGCCTGTCCTCTTTATTGTTATTATTATTATTATTTGTTGGGAAAGGCAGTCTCATGTCTGCAGTTTTTGGTTCCCACTTAGCCACATATTTAGGGACCTTGGGCCTGGAACACTCCCTAACCAAGAGATAAAATGCCCACATGACTGTGCTGGACTTACCACCTCGTGCAAGAGTATCTTTCCCTGGTGCATGCTAAATGCATACCTATTTTTCTGCTTAAGCATGTGGGTTACATGACACCTGGCAAACCCTACGGCCATACCTTGCCTCCCTAGGGAAGGGTTAGGATCCTTTCTCTGAAGCAGGAGAGGGGTGTGCCATAGGCAAATTTCCCTGTTGGTTGCCAAAAGAGATCAGCTAGCCATGGGAAATCAATGCACACTATTGAAGCTTATCATGCTCTCTTTATGTAGAAAAGCTTTGCTCCATCCATTGCTTAACTGTGTTGTGGGGTTTTTTGGTGACTCCAATACCCAGATGCAGTGGGCAGAAGTGTTTGGAGTACTCCCCTGGAATTGTTAACTGGTGCATGGTATTCTGCTTGATATTGTTATTATTTGTAGTAATTTCCATCTGAACTTATTTCCTCAATGTTGTGAGATTTGTTCATGTTCATTGAGTGTAGCAATTCATTCATTTGAATTTCTCTGTAGAATCACATGATATTCATTCACATGTCAATGAGTATGTGCATTGTTTCTTGATTTTGGCTGCAACAGATAACACTATTCTTCTATATATATTTTAGTGCATTTTCATATGGATTTCTATGGGTCAATACCTAGAAGAATGGAAAGGTTATATAGTAGTATGTGTAATGGTTCCAATTGCTCCATGTCTTTTCCAAAATTGGCATTTTCAACTTTTTAATTTTAGCCGTTACTATTGGTTATCTAATAGTATTTCATTGTAGTTTTTTTTTTTTTTTTTGGAGACACTTTTCCTATCTGGTTTATTTTTTTTTTTATTATACTTTAAGTTCTAGGGTACATGTGCATAACGTGGAAGTTTGTTACATATGTATACTTGTGCCATGTTGGTGTGCTGCACCCATCAACTTGTCAGCACCCATCAATTCATCATTTATATCAAGTATAA
>NC_045445.1:92009344-92081866 GCF_002776525.5 Piliocolobus tephrosceles | reverse complement strand
GATGGACATTTGGGTTGATTCCAAGTCTTTGCTATTGTGAATAGTGCCGCAATAAACATACGTGTGCATGTGTCTTTGTAGTAGCATAATTTGTAATCCTTTGGGTATATACCCAATGCTATGTTGAATAAGAGTGGCGAGAGTGGGCATCCTTGTCTTTTCGCCAGTTTTCAAGGGGAAATGCTTTCAGCTTTTGCCCATTCAGTATGATATTGGCTGTGGGTTTGTCATAAGTAATTCTTATTATTTTGAGTATGTTCTTTCAATACCTAGTTTATTGAAAGATTTTAACATGAAGGGATGTTGAATTTTATTGAAGAACTTTTCTGCATCTATTGAGATAATCACATGGTTATTTTCTTCAGTTCTGTTTATGTGATGAATTACATTAATTGTTTTGCCTGTGTTGTACCAGCCTTGCATCCCAGGGATGAAGCTGACTTCATCATGGTGGATATACTTTTCAATGTGCTGCAGGATTCAGTTTGTCAGCATTTTATTGAGGATTTTTGCATCCGTGTTCATCAGGGATATTGGCCAGAAGTTTTTTTTTTTTGTTGTTGTATCTCTGCCAGGTTTGGGTATCAGGATCATGCTGGCCTCATAAAATGAGTTAGGGAGGAGTCCCTCCTTTTCGGTTTTTTGGAATAGTTTCAGAAGAAATGGTAACAGCTTCTCTTTGTATCTCTGCTAGAATTCAACTGTAAATCCTTCTGGACCTGGGTGTTTTTCTCGTTTTGTTTTGTTTTGTTTTGTTTTTTGTTTGTTTTTATTCGTAGGTTATTTATTACTATCTCAGTTTCAGAACTCATTATTGGTCTATTCAGGGATTCACCTTCTTCCTGGTTCAGTCTTCAAAGGGTGTATGTGTCCAAGAATTTATCAATTTCTTTTAAATGTTCTAGTTTATTTGCATAGAGGCGTTTATAGTATTCTCTGATGGTTGTTTGTATTTCTGTGGAGTCACTGGTGGTATCCCCTTTATCATTTCTAATTGTATTTATTTGAATCGTCTCTCTTTTTTTCTTTATTAATCTAACTAGTTGTCTATTTTATTGATTTTTTGGAAAAAAAATAAAAGAAGACAGCTCCTGGATTTGTTGATTTTTTGAAGAGTTTTTTGTGTCTCTGTCTCCTTCCGTTCCACTTGAGCTTGGTTATTTCTTATCTTCTGCTAGTTTTGGGGTATGTTTGCTTGTCGTTCTCTAGTTCTTTTAGTTGTGATGTTAGGGTATCAATTTGAGATCTTCCTTGCTTTTTGATCTGTGTATTTAGTGCTATAAATTTCTCTCTGAACAGTGCTTTAGCTGAGTCCCAGAGATTCTGGTATGTTGTATCTTTGTTCTCATTCGTTTCAAAGAATTTCTTGATTTCTGTCTTAATTTCATTATTTACCCAGAAGTCATTCAGGACTAGGTTGTTCAATTTCCATGTAGTTGTGTAGTTTTGAATGAGTTTCTTAATCTTGAATTCTAATTTGGTTGCTCTGTGGTTTGGGAGACTGTTTGTTATGATTTCATTTCTTTTGCATTTGCTGAGGAGTGTTTTACTTCCAATTATGTGATCATTTTTGGAGTAAGTGCCCTCTGGCACTGAGAAAAATGTATATTCTGTTGTTTTGGGGTGAAGAGTTCTGTAGATATTTAACAGGACCACTTGATCTAGAGCTGAGTTCAAGTCCTAAATATCTTTGTTAATTTTCTGTCTCAATGATCTAATATTGACTGTGGGGTATTAAAATCTTCCACTCTTATTGTGTAGAAGTCTAAGTCTCTTTGTATGCCTTTAAGAACTTGTTTTATGAATCTTGGTGCTCCTGTATTGAGTGCATATATATTTAGGATAGTTAGCTCTTCTTGTTGAATTGAACCCTTTACCATTATGTAATGCTCTTCTTTATCTTTTTTGACCTTTATTGATTTAAAGCCTATTTTGTCAGAAACCAGGATTGCAACCCCTGCTTTTTTCTGCTTTCCATTTGCTTAAACATTTTTTCTTTATCCCTTTATTTTGAGCGTATGTGTGTCTTTGTAGCTGACATGTTTCTTTTGAATACATCACACTGATGGGTCTTGTTTTTTAATCCAGCTTGCCATCCTGTGTTTTTAAATTGGGGCATTCAACCCATTTACATTTAAGTTTAATACTGTAATGTGTGAATTTGATCCTCTCATCATGATGCTGGCTGGTTAGTTTTGCAGACTTGTTAATAGAGTTGCTTCATAATGTTGTTGGTCTGAGCACTTCATTGTGTTTTTGTCGTGGCTGGTAATGGTTTTTCCTTTCCATGTTTAATGCATCCTTCAGGAGCTCTTGTAAGACAGACCTGATAGTGATGAATTCCCTCAGCATTTGCTTGTACAAAAGGATTTTATTTCTCTTTCACTTATTAAGTGAAAAGAGAAATAAATTATGAAGCGAAAAAGGAAATATCACTTGGCCGGATATGAAGTTCTGGGTTGACAGTTTTTTTAATTAAGAATCTTAATTATTGGCCCTCAATCTCTTCTTGCTTGTAGGGTTTCCACCAAGATTCCTGCTGTTAGTCTGATGGGCCTCCCTTTGTAGGTGACCTGGCCTTTCTCTCTGGTTGCCCTTAACATTTTTCCCTTCATTTTGACCTTGGAGAATCTGATTATTTTGTGTCCTGGGGTTGATCTTCTCATGGAGTATCTTATTGGAGTCCTCTAGATTTCCTGAATTTGAATGTTGGCCTGTCTTGCTAGGATGGAGATGTTATCCTGCAGGATATTCTGAAGCGTGTTTTCCAACTTGGTTCTATTCTCCCCATCTTTTTCAGGTACTCCAATGAGTCATAGATTTAGTCTTTTTATGTAGTCCCATAGTTCTCAGAGCTTTTGTTTGTACTGTTTCATTCTTTTTTCTTTAATCTCACCTGCCTGCCTTAATTCAGTAAGACAGTCTTCAAGCTCTGATATTATTTCTTCTGCTTGGTCAATTCAGCTATTTTTCATGTCTATGCATCATGAAGTTCTCGTGTTGTGTTTTCCAGCTCCATCAGGTCATTTATGCTCCTTTGTAAACTGGTTATTCTAGTTAACCAATCCTGTAATCTTTTATCATTGTTCTTAGCTGCTTTGCATTAGGTTAGAACATAATCCTTTGGTTCAGTGAAGTTCATTATTACCCACTTTCTGAAGCCTACTTCTGTCAGTTCATCCATCTCAACTTCAGCCCAGTTCTGTGCCCTTGCTGGAGAAGTGTTGTCATCATTTGGAGGAGAAGAGGCATTCTGGCTTTTGGAATTTTCAGCATTTTTGCATTGGTTTTTCCTCATATTTGTGGATTTATCTGCCTTTGATCTTTGAGGCTGTTTACCTTTGGATGGGGTTTTTGTGGGGTCTTTTTTGTTGATGTTGTTGTTGCTGTTTTCTGTTTATTTGTTTTCCTGTTACCAGTTAGGTCCTTCTTCTGCAGGTCTGCTGCAGTTTGCTGGGGGTCCAGTCTAGACCCTGTTCACCTGGTTATCACCAGTGGCGGCTGCAGAACAACAAAGATTGCTGCCTACTCCTTCCTCTGGAAGCTTCGTCCCAGAAGGGTGCCAACCTGATGCCAGTCAGTACTCTCCTTTATGAGGTGTCTCATGACCCATGTTGGGAGGTCTCACCAGTCAGGAGGCACAGGATTAGGGGCCCACTTAAGGAAGCAGTCTGACTGACCCTTAGTGGAGCTGGTGTACAGGAATACCCTTCCACCAGATCTTGCAGACTCTTCAGAGCCAGCAGGCAGGAAGGATTAAGTCCTGAAACTGAGACCACAGTCGCCTCTCCCGCCAAGTGCTCTGTCCAGGGGAGATTAGAGTTCTGTCTGTAAACCCCTGGCTGGAGTTGCTAAAATTCCTGCTGGGTGGCCCTGCCCAGTGAGGAGGAATACATCTGGGTCCCACTTAAAGAAACAGTCTGACCATGATCTGCCCCAGCAGCTGTGCTGGGTCCCACTTAAAGAAACACTCTGACCATGATTCTGCCCAGTCTTCCTAGCACTGGCAGGGAAAAACCGCTGACTAGAACCACAGTAATGGTGGTCGCCCCTCCGCTTGGGAACTTGGTCATCTTAGGCAGACTCCAGCCTGCTGTGCTGGTCAGCGGGGATTCCAAGCTAGTGGATCTTCCTTTGCGGGATTCTGTGTGATTGGGACACACTGAGAGAGGCTGCTTGGCTCCCTGGCTTCAGCTCCCTTTCCACGGGAGTGGATGGATCTCCTGCCTCACTGGAGTTCCAGAAGCCACTGGGATATGCAAAAACTCCTGCAGCTCAGTGCTTACCGGAGCAGCTGCCAGCCCCTGCAGCTGCCGTGGGTCTGCACAGCTTTGTGCTTGGGACCAAAGGCCTTGGTGCTGTAGGCTCACAAGAGAATATCTTGATCTGCGGGTTGCAAAAATCTGTGGGAAAAGCGTTCCTCCTCGGGCGGGTAGCACAATCCCTCCCCGCCTCTCTTGGCTAAGGGAGGGAAGTCCCTTTGCCCCGTGCAGTTCCTGGGTGAACCATCACCCCATCCTGATTTTCCTTGCTCTTTATGGGTCGCACCAACTGCCTAGTCAGTCCGAATGAGAGGATCTGGCTACCTCAGTTGGAAATGCAGAATTCATTCACTGTTTATGATCATCTAGGTAGGAGCTGCAGACCAGAGGTGTTTCTACTCGGCCATCTTGTTCTCTCCCTCTATCCTACTCCTTTTACTCTTGTAAATGGTGGCTTTTGATGAAAAGTTTATAGTGTTTTCCTTTTTGGTTTGTGTTTTTTGTGCCTTTAAAAACAATGTTGCTAATCCAAAGACTACACAGATATTTTCCTGTCATTGCTTTTCAGAAACTTTTTTCCTTTTTTCATTTCTATTCGTAATCCACCTGGAATTAATTTTCATAAATGGCATGAGGTAGGCTGATACACCATTTTTTCACCATTTAGATATCTGGTTTACCCAGCCTCATTTATTAAAAAACACTACTCTGGCCTGATTGTTCTGTCATGATCATTCTATTATAAATCAAGTGTCAAATATATGTTTAAGTCTGCTTCAGTGCTCTCTATTTTGTTCTCTGTCCGTGCACCAGTGCCACACAGTCTTAAATACGTTAGTTTTATAATAATTTGATATTTGATAGTATAAATTCCCTCTCTTCTATAAGATCTTCTTGACCATTATTGACCCTTTCTTTTTTCATATACAATTAGAATAAACTTATTCATTTCAATGACAAAACTACTTGAATTTTATTGGAGATTCAGTATTGAGTCTTGTAATCTATGAACATAGTATATTTCCTCCATTTAAGTATTTCTTCATTTTCCTCAGTGTGTGTGTGTGTGTGTGTATAATTATATATATATATATATATATATATATATATATATATATATATATATATATAGTTTTATCTGTGAAGATTTGCACAAATCTGAATCATTTTAAAACCTTTTTTCTCATACTACAGTATAATGCTTAGTTCTGACACATATCACTATAGACTCTTTTCATTCTTTCTTTTTTTTTTTGTTCTTGAATTCAAGTTCTTGACCTTCAAGACAATTTGTGAAATGGTGCTTACTGGTGTTTTGGTTATACATTAGATTATTTATAATGTTTTGGTTAAATGTTGAATAACAAAAAACACTTTGCTTATTTTTCTGGATATATCTTAACAGTTAATGTATTTGTGTATCCAATTCAGATATTTTGTGAAAATTATTTTGATGTAATATTGATACTTTTAATAAATATTTCTAATACTTATTTTTCTTTTCTATGGAATATAATGCTGGATAAAGTAAGTTCTCTAAATTTGTAGATGATATTAAGTAAGACATTTTAATTGCTTTTCACTTGAAATTTTTACATGCTACTTGAAGGAAAACATGATCTTAAAAGTATGAGCAAATATTTTGACAAAATTATTCTGTCTCTCTAACAATGCAACAATTTCTTAAAATGAGAAGACTTTATTTTTATTGTGAAGTTTTTAATATTCAGGCATATTAGTACTTCTTATTGGGATGCAATGTGAAGTACATTGCTTACAAATGTAGTCTCAAATAAATTTGTTATGTAAAACATTATTAACTAAAACATGTTCAATAAAAAATGTGTGTTTTTTTGTGTCACTCTATTTAATCTTGGTATCTGTGGTCAGGACACCTTGCTCTTATGATATACCTCTACATTAATCTTAAATAATATATTAAGATGTTTGTTATAGAAATGAACCAACTAAATATCACTGTTTTCCTGTTTTAAGGATTCAGATTAATAGTTACCTACTCCATTTGTGTTAGAAGATTTTAGCATTATGGGCTTTCCCAGGTCTTAGAACCTAGTTAAAAATGAATAAAGTAGAAATGTTTAGTGTCTAAATTTTAGGCATGAATAAATGTCTGTGAATTAATCAGATTCCATTTACATAAAAGCTCAGTATCTAGTAAACTTGCATTCATTGAATTATTATCCACTAATGTCTAATACATTTTTTTTTTGTATATTCTTTGTACAGGTTAGAAATCTATTATATTTGCCTCACATTTTCTACTTTTCAAATATTACCATTGTGACACACATTAATGCTTTAGAATAAGCCTAATTACTGTCACCTGTAATATTCAAATTTCAGAGACGAGTAAATGAACTCAATAGTTTTTATTTTATGTCCTGCAATGTTGCACAAATATGATGATATGTACAAACATATAAAAATAAAAGAACACAAATATGTAGTCAATGTGTATTTAATTCTACTTTGTCAGACTAACTGAAAAGATTTCTAGGCTCTTTTCAAATGAGCTTGAACAAATAATAATGAGATAAAGGAATTACTCTAAAATATATTGAGGATATCTGTATGCAATTTTCCCCAATTTTTCTGTAATTCAGATCCCTTTTTGTCAACTTATTTTTTCTATAATAATGAGTTATTTGAAATTATAGGTTTTGTTTTGCCTTTTCAGTGTCATTTACCCAAGTTCAAGTTCTTCATAGACACCTCAAACTGAATATGGGTAAAGTAAAGGTGTTTCTTAAAATCTCATTTAATGGTATATTCATTGTCTCTCCATTGATCAAGCCAAAACTTGACATCACCATTGCCTGACTCCCTCTCCATTTACCCTCACAATTAGTCATCACCATCTTCTGTCACTTAAACATCATAACTATCCCTGGAAAGTGTCCATGCTTCTCCATGATTGTCATTAACTCAAGAATGACATATTCTTTTCCATTAGTCTTGGAATAAAGCTTACATTTCTTATGTCACCAACTTTTACTTCCTTTCAATATATAACCCATATCTTGAAATGAACTTCTTTTATTTCTGGCCCTTGAGACACATTGCTTCCCCTGCCTCCAATATTCCTTGGCCAACTTCTAATCAGTTTTTTTCATCTCATCTAAGAATAAGCTTCATCCAGGAAAAGCTTTTGCTGGCCAATGCTTAGCAAGGCTGTATTTGGTGTCTCCATCTGTGATAACTGATTTTATTTGGATGAGACTAACATTAAATCATTGAACTCAGAATAAGCAATTGCCCTCCATAAGGCAGATGGGCCTCATCTAATAACTTGAAGGTCTAGATAAAAGAAAAAGACCAACATCCCCAAGCAAGAAGAAATTCTTCAGTAGATGGCCTTCAGAGTTTCATCTACATCATCAGCTCTCCTGGATCTCTGCTTGCCAGCCTTTGGACTTGAACTGCACCATCAGCTTTCCTGGGTCTCTGGGATGCCAGCCTTCAGACTGGAACTGCACCACTGGCTCTGCTAGGTCTTGAGCTTGCTTACCCATACTGAAGAAATTTGGGCTTCCCAGCCTCCATAGTTATGTGAGCCAATTCCTTACAATAAATCTGTGTTTGTCTCTCTCTTTCTCTGTCTCTATTTCTGTGTCTCTACCCATCAGTCTCTGTCTGTCTCTAGATATATATGTGCATATACAGTCATGTGCCATGTAACATTTCAGTCAATGATAGGCTGCATACATGATGGTGATCCCATGAGACTATAATACAATATTTTTACTATGCTTTTTCTATATTCAGATATGGTGAGATTCACAAATACTTGCCATCATGCTATAATTGCTTACAATATTCAGTACAGTAATATGCTGTACAAGTTTGTAGCCTAAGAGCAATAGGCTACACTATGCAGCCTAAGTGTGTAGTAAGCTGTATCATCTAGGTGTGTGTAAGTACACTCTATGCTGTTTGCACAAGGACAATATTGCCTAATGACACATTTGCCAAAATGTATCCACATTGTTAAGTGACATGACTTTGTGTGTGTGTGTGTGTGTGTGTGTGTGTATTGTTGGTCTGTTTCTCTGGAGAACCCTAGTATACCATAGTATACCACCATACCATAGCTGTCATCACACTATATCTTATAATTATCTTTCTTTTTTTTTTTTTATTATACTTTAAGTTCTAGGGTACATGTGCATAACGTGCAGGATTGTTACATATGTATACTTGTGCCATGTTGCTGTGCTGCACCCATCAACTAGTCAGCACCCATCAACTCGTCATTTACATCAGGTATAACTCCCAGTACAATCCTTCCTCCCTCGCCTCTCCCAGTGATAGGCCCCGGTGTGTGATGTTCCCCTTCCCAAGTCCAAGTGGTCTCATTGTTCAGTTCCCACCTATGAGTGAGAACATGCGGTGTTTGATTTTCTGTTCTTGTGATAGTTTGCTGAGAATGATGGTTTCCAGCTGCATCCATGTCCCTACAAAGGACTCAAACTCATCCTTTTTTATGGCTGCATAGTATTCCATGGTGTATATGTGCCACATTTGCTTAATCCAGTCTGTCACAGATGGACATTTGGGTTGATTCCAAGTCTTTGCTATTGTGAATAGTGCCGCAATACACATATGTGTGCAGGTGTCTTTATAGCAGCATGATTTGTAATCCTTTGGGTATATACCCAGTAATGGGATGGCTGGGTTGTACGGTACTTCTGGTTCTAGATCCTTGAGGAATCGCCATACTGTTTTCCCTAATGGTTGAACTAGTTTACAATCCCATCAACTGTGTAAAAGTGTCCTTATTTCTCCACATCCTCTCCAGCACCAGTTGTTTCCTGACTTTTTAATGATTGCCATTCTAACTGGTGTGAGATGGTATCTCATTGTGGTTTTGATTTGCATTTCTCTGATGGCCAGTGATGATGAGCATTTTTTCATGTGTCTGTTGGCTGTATGAATGTCTTCTTTTGAGAAATGTCTATTCATATCCTTTGCCCACTTTTTGATAGGGTTGTTTTTTTCTTGTAAATTTGTTTGAGTTCTTTGTAGGTTCTGGATATAAGCCCTTTGTCAGATGAGTAGATTGCAAAAATTTTCTCCCATTCTGTAAGTTGCCTGTTCACTCTGATGGTAGTATCTTTTGCTGTGCAGAAGCTCTTTAGTTTAATTAGATCCCATTCGTCAATTTTGGCTTTTGTTGCCATTGCTTTTGGTGTTTTAGACGTGAAGTCCTTGCCCATGCCTATGTACTGAATGGTATTCCCTGGGTTTTCTTCTAGGGTTTTTATGATATTAGGTCTAACATTTAAGTCTCTAATCCATCTTGAATTAATTTTCGTATAAGGAGTAAGGAAAGGATCCAGTTTCAGCTTTCTACTTATGGCTAGCCGATTTTCCCAGCACCATTTATTAAATAGGGAATCCTTTCCCCATTTCTTGTTTTTCTCAGGTTTATCAAAGATCAGATGGCTGTAGATGTGTTATTATTTCTGAGGACTCTGTTCTGTTCCATTGGTCTATATCGCTGTTTTGGTACCAGTACCATGCTGTTTTGGTTACTGTAGCCTTGTAGTATAGTTTGAAGTCAGGTAGCGTGATGCCTCCAGCTTTGTTCTGTTGACTTAGTATTTTCTTGGCAATGCAGGCTCTTTTTTTGTTCCATATGAAATTTAAAGCAGTTTTTTTCTAATTCTGTGAAGAAACTCATTGGTAACTTGATGGGGATGGCATTGAATCTATAAATTACCTTGGGCAGTATGGCCATTTTCATGATATTGATTCTTCCTATCCATGAGCATGGTATATTCTTCCATTTGTTTGTGTCCTCTTTTATTTCACTGAGGAGTGGTTTGTAGTTCTCCTTGAAGAGGTCCTTTACATCCCTTGTAAGTTGGATTCCTAGGTATTTTATTCTCTTTGAAGCAATTGTGAATGGAAGTTCATTCCTGATTTGGCTCTCTGCTTGTCTGTTACTGGTGTATAAGAATGCTTGTGATTTTTGCATATTGATTTTGTATCCTGAGACTTTGCTGAAGTATCTTATCAGCTTAAGGAGATTTTGGGCTGAGACAATGGGGTTTTCTAAATATACAATCATGTCATCTGCAAACAGGGACAATTGGACTTCTTCTTTTCCTAACTAAATACACTTGATTTCTTTTTCTTGCCCGATTGCCCTAGCGAGAACTTCCAACACTCTGTTAATAGGAGTGGTGAAAGAGGGCATCCTTGTCTTGTGCCAGTTTTCAAAGGGAATTTTTCCAGTTTTTGCCCATTTAGTATGATATTGGCTGTGGGTTTGTCATAAATCGCTCTTATGATTTTGAGATATGTTCCATCAATACCGAATTTATTGAGCATTTTTAGCGTGAAGGGCTGTTGAATTTTGTCAAAGGCCTTTTCTGCATCTATTGAGATAATCATGTGGTTCTTGTCTTTGGTTCTGTTTATATGCTGGATTACGTTTATTGATTTGCGAATGTTGAACCAGCCTTGCATCCCAGGGATGAAGCCCACTTGATCATGGTGGATAAGCTTTTTGAAGTGCTGCTGGATCCGATTTGCCAGTATTTTATTGAGGATATTTGCATCGCTGTTCATCAGGGGTATTGGTCTAAAATTCTCTTTTTTTGTTGTGTCTCTGCCAGGCTTTGGTATCAGGATGATGTTGGCCTCATAAAATGAGTTAGGGAGGATTCCTTCTTTTTCTATTGACTGGAATAGTTCCAGAAGGAATGGTACCAGCTCCTCGTACCTCTGGTAGAATTCAGCTGTGAATCCATCTGGTCCTGGACTTTTTTTGGTTGGTAGGCTATTAATTATTGCCTCAATTTCAGAGCTTGCTATTGATCTATTTAGTGATTCAGCTTCTTCCTGGTTTAGTCTTGGGAGAGTGTACGTGTCCAGGAAATTATCCATTTCTTCTAGATTTTCTAGCTTATTTGCGTAGAGGTGTTTACAGTAGTTTGTATTTCTGTGGGGTCGGTGGTGATATCCCCTTTATCAATTTTTATTGCTTCTATTTGATTCTTCTCTCTTTTCTTCTTTGTTAGTCTTGCTAATTTTCTATCAATTTAGTTGATCTTTTCAAAAAACCAACTCCTGGATTCATTGATTTTTTGGAGGGTTTTTGTATCTCTATCTCCTTCAGTTCTGCTCTGATCCTAGTTATTTCTTGCCTTCTGCTAGCTTTTGAATGTGTTTGCTCTTGCTTCTCTAGTTCTTTTAATTGTGATGTTAGAGTGTCAATTTTAGATCTTTCCTGCTTTCTCTTGTGGGCATTTAGTGCTATAAATTTCCCTCTACACACTGCTTTAAATGTGTCCCAGAAATTCTGGTATGTTGTATCTTTGTTCTCATTGGTTTCAAAGAATATCTTTATTTGTGCCTTCATTTTGTTATGTACCCAGTAGTCATTCAGGAGCAGGTTATTCAGTTTCCATGTAGTTGAGTGGTTTTGATTGAGTTTCTTAGTCCTGAGTTCTAGTTTGATCACACTGTGGTCTCAGAGACAGTTTGTTATAATTTCTGTTCTTGTACATTTGCTGAGGAGTGCTTTACTTCCAATTGTGTGGTCAATTTTGGAATAAGTGTGATGTGGTGCTGAGAGCAACGTATATTCTGTTGATTTGGGGTGGAGAGTTCTGTAGATGTCTATTAGGTCTGCTTGCTGCAGAGATGAGTTCAATTCCTGGATATCCTTTTAACTTTCTGTCTCGTTGATCTGTCTAATGTTGACAGTGGAGTGTTGAAGTCTCCCATTATTTTGTATGGGAGTCTAAGTCCCTTTGTAAGTCTCTAAGGACTTGCTTTATGAATCTGTGTGCTCCTGTATTGGGCGCATATATATTTAGGATAGTTAGCTCTTCCTGTTGAATTGATCCCTTTACCATTATGTAATGGCCTTCTTTGTCTCTTTTGATCTTCGATGGTTTAAAGTCTGTTTTATCAGAGACTAGGATTGCAACCCCTGCTTTTTTTTGTTCTCCATTTGCTTGGTTGATCTTCCTCCATCCCTTTATTTTGAGCCTATGTATGTCTCTGCATGTGAGATGGGTCTCGTGAATACAGCAGACTGATGGGTCTTGACTCTTTATCCAGTTTGCCAGTCTGTGTCTTTTAATTGGAGCATTTGGTCCATTTTCATTTAAGGTTAATATTGTTATGTGTGAACTTGATCCTGCCATTATGATATTAACTGGTTATTTTGCTCATTAGTTGATGCAGTTTCTTCCTAGCCTCGATGGTCTTTACATTTTGGTATGTTTTTGCAATGGCTGGTACCGGTTGTTCCTTTCCATGTTTAGTGCTTCCTTCAGGGTCTCTTGTAAAGCAGGCCTGGTGGTGACAAAATTTCTAAGCATTTGCTTATCTGTAAAGGATTTTATTTCTTCTTCACTTATGAATCTTAGTTTGGCTGGATATGAAATTCTGGGTTTAAAATTCTTTTCTTTAATAATGTTGAATATTGGCCCCCACTCTCTTCTGGCTTGTAGAGTTTCTGCTGAGAGATCTGCTGTTAGTCTGATGGACTTCCCTTTGTAGGTAACCCGACCTGTCTTTCTCGCTGCCCTTAACAGTTTTTCCTTCATTTCAACTTTGGTGAATCTGACAATTATGTGTCTTTGAGTTGCTCTTCTGGAGGAATATCTTTGTGACGTTCTCTGTATTTCCTGAATTTGAATGTTGGCCTGCCCTACTAGGTTGGGGAAGTTCTCCTGGATGATATCCTGAAGAGTGTTTTCCAACTTGGTTGTATTTTCACCCTCACTTTCAGGCACCCCAATCAGACATAGATTTGGTCTTTTGACATAATCCCATACTTCTTGCAGGCTTTGTTCATTTCTTTTCCTTCTTTTTTGTTTAGGTTTCTCTTCTCTCTTCATTTCATTCATTTGATCCTCAATCGCTGATACTCTTTCTTCCAGTTGATTGAGTCGGTTACTGAAGCTTGTGCATTTGTCACGTATTTCTCGTGTCATGGTTTTCATCTCTGTCATTTCGTTTATGACCTTCTCTGCATTAATTATTCTGGTTATCAATTCTTCCACTCTTTTTTCAAGATTTTTAGTTTCTTTGCACTGGGTACGTAATTCCTCCTTTAGCTCTGAGATGTTTGATGGACTGAAGCCTTCTTCTCTCATCTCGTGAAAGTCATTCTCCATCCAGCTTTGATCCGTTGCTAGCGATGAGCTGCGTTCGTTTGCAGGTGGAGATGCACTCTTATTTTTTGAATTTCCACCTTTTCTGCCCTGCTTTTTCCCCATCTTTGTGGTTTTATCTGCCTCTGGTCGTTGATGATGGTGACGTACTGATGGGGTTTTCGTGTGGGTGTCCTTCCTGTTTGTTAGTTTTCCTTCTAACAGTCAGGACCCTCAGCTGTAGGTCTGTTGGAGATTGCTTGAGGTCCACTCCAGACCCTGTTTGCCTTGGTGTCAGCAGCAGAGGCTGCAGAACATAGAATACTGCTGAACAGCGAGTGTACCTGTCTGATTCTTCCTTTGGAAGCTTCCTCAGGAGTGTACTCCACCGTGTGAGGTGTGGGTTGTCGGTCTGCCCCTAGTGGAAGATGTCTCCCAGTTAGGCTACTCAGCGGTCAGGGACCCACTTGAGCAGGCAGTCTGTCCCTTCTCAGATCTCAACATCTGTGTTGGGAGATCCACTGCTCTCTTCAAAGCTGTCAGACAGAGTCGTTCGCGTCTGCAGAGGTTTCTGCTGCTTGTTGTTGTTGTTGTTGTTATTGTTTAGCTGTGCCGTGTCCCCAGAGGTGGAGTCTACAGAGACAGGCAGGCCTCCTTGAGCTGCTGTGAGCTCCACCCAGTTCGATCTTCCCATGGCTTTGTTTACCTTCTTAAGCCTCAGCAATGGCAGGCGCCCTTCCCCCAGCCTTGCTGCCGCCTTGCAGTTACATTGCAGACTGCTGTGCTAGCAATTAGAAAGGCTCGGTGGGCATGGGATCCTCCTGTCCAGGTGTGGGATATAATCTCCTGGTGTGCCCATTTGCTTAAAGCGCAGTTTTGGGGTGGGAGTTACCCGATTTTCCAGGTGTTGTGTGTCTCAGTTCCCCTGGCTAGGAAAAGGGATTTCCTTTCCCCTTGCACTTCCCAGGGGAGGTGATGCCTGGCCCTGCTTCATCTCTCACTGGTTGGGCTGCAACAGCTGACCAGCACCGATTGTCCGGCACTTCCTAGTGAGATAAACCTACTATCTCAGTTGAAAATGCAGAAATCACCTGTCTTCTGAGTCACTCATGCTGGGAGCTGGGGACTGGAGCTGTTCCTATTCGGCCATCTTGCTCCACCCTCCAATTATCTTTCTTTCTTACTAAAGCACAAGCTCCCTAAGATGAAGGATTATGCTTTTTTTTTTTTCACAACTAGAACCCAAGTAACTAAGACAGTTCCTGTCATTGAATAAATTTTAACTTCAGGTAACATTACTACCATACCTACTCCCTTGACAACTGGACTACTCTTTCTAAAACATAATTGATTATTTAATTCTCCTAAATTAAGACAATTTTTAAGTCAAACAGTTGCATTTCTTTCATTAAAATGTTCTGTGAACACCAAATGTGCTGTAACATTTTAGTAAAATATATTAAATAGAAAGAAATATGAAAATTTTACAAAAGCAAGCTGAATCCTAAGTCCAGACTTTGGAGTCTGTCAGAGACTGCTGTAAAATAAAATGAAGAAATATAATGGGCCTTTATCATCTATGATACACAATTCCTTTCTTGAAAAATTCCCAGCACTTCACTTTTATGAGAAGAGTAAGAAAGTTATAAATAAGTATATGAAACAGTGTGTGTGCTTTTTGTGTGTATGGATATGTGCGAATGATTCATGCAGTACTTAAAATGAAACAGCCCAGTGTGGAGGAAATTTCATAAGATATATTGAGGATAAGAGAAAAAGTCTTAATATTTGAGTTCTTTAATTTCCTTTATTTGAAAGGCAAATGCATTTGTGTATCTAGGATAAATGTTTAACAATTATTTATTTCCCCTCCTCATAAACCAGAAGTTAATAAGTTCACCAACCTTAAAATAAAACATTAGACTTTTACTTTTAGCTCCAACATGCAAATAACTTGGAAGTCATTATCCTAACCAACCTTATGGCACAAAGTACGTGAAGAAATAGAGTATCAATTATTTTTCGTGGACCCATCAGTGAATTGGGTTCACAGGGCAAACTTGTGTCCCTAAAATGTAAAGAAAGATGTGAATACAGAAAATCACAGTCAAGGTCTCCCTACCTGAGACAGAAGCTATTGGAGCAAAACTTGAATATGAAGACTTAAATTGTAATTACAACAAATTGCTGGAGGCTGAGTGTAGACTCGTTTGAGAGTAAGAAATTCCTGGTAGCTTCATTCTGAATGAGGCCCAATATTTTTGTAGTTTTTTATATACAGGAATCCCACCAGGTTCTTATAGTAAAGAATTAAGAAAATTGTGTGTTTGGGTTGAAGCACTACCTGACATTAAAGGAAGGACTTGGAGAGCGAAAAAAAAAAAAAAAAAGAAAGAAAGAAAAGAAAATTCCCCTCACACCTGGAAGAGAAAAGGGAAGAGTAACCATTATGAAATATGCACAGGGCATTCTTCATTACAAAGGCCTAACCTCGTAGGGAAAAGACTACCAGAGACAAATCCCACTTATGGGGGAGACATTAACTAACTCCAGTGCCTGTTAAGCATTCTGTCTTACCTAAGGATGGAGGATTCTAAGAAATGCTTGAAAATGTTGCAGTTTAGGGACACAAACCCACTAAAAGGCTGATATTTAATTATAAGATTATACAATCCCCTTTTATACTTTACCAACAATATCAATTTGTCTCTAGTATAATAACAGAATATTACAGTCCAAATAATTTATTATGTAGACCATCTAAGGAGAATGTATCAGAGACTCTCAAGTTCAACAGAAGAGACAAAAACAAGAACAACTATTAGAGTTTAAAACCTTTGGCACATAACAAAAGCAGACATTAAAGACACCTCAACTCCTGGCCAGATTACCATTAAACCTCACATTAACTATCATTTTCATCAATTCCTTTTTCTTTGCTTTTCCCCCAGCTTTATTGAGGTATAATTGTCAAAAAACAAGTGTATACATTAAATTGATTATTTGATATATGATACACTGTAAAATGATTACCACAATCAAATTAATTGACACATCCATGGCCACACATAGTTACCATTATGTGTAGGAATTGGGAGGGTAGGTGAAGACACTTAAGATTTACTCTTTTAGCAAATTTCAAATATAAAATGCACTATGATTAATTATAGCCTCCAAAATGTACATCAGATCACCAGAACATATTCATCTTGTAATTGAAATTTTGTACCCTTTAACCAACCTTTTTTTATTCTTCCATGCCCTGGCAACCACTGTTCTGCCTATGCTTCCATGAGACTGATTCATTAGGGTTCCACATATAAGTAAGATCATACTGTTGCAAGACTTTTTCTTAGTTCAGCTAAAGACGGAGTTCTTGTTCCATAGCCATGAAAATTTAGGCTTGAGGACTATTTGAAAAGTTAGTAGGACAGGGTTTTATTGGTTGAAACGGAAGAAAAGGGGAAACAGAGACTCTCTGCAAAGCCTGAGTCCCTGCTGGTGCTCTTCCTGCCTTGCCTTTTCAATTCCAGTTTCACACAGGAAGAGGAGGGGCCAGGCTGCTCCCCACTGCAAATAGCATGAACTTCTGTAGCTCTATTCCAGTGTGCATTCCTCCCAGTGTGCAGGTGGGTTGGAGACTCTGCTAGGGAACCCTTACCACCAGGCTATCTCATTCCCAACCCTTAAGAAGTACATCTAAGGGCTGCTAGAATAAGGATAAGGATAAAGACCCATCTTAAGTGCTTCCTGCTGACAGAGGGAGCTGTTTAGGGGAAAATGGCAGTCAGAGTTCCCTCAGAGGCCTGTTTAAAGGTTCCCAGCAGAAGGGACTATCATCAGAGGCTCTGGTTGAACACCACTTGAAGTTTGATGGCCTGAAGGAAAGAAGAGACAACCAAAGTTTTTAGAAAACATGTATTAAAATGAAACAAGGGGAGGGGTAAAGACAGCTCAAAAATTCTGAGGCCTTTTTCCAGTTTGCACAGGGAAGGGGAGGCCAAAAGCCTGACTGGTAAAAAAAACTTTACCCTTTTGCTGGCGTGTTGGTCTTCTGGGTTCCCTTCCCGTTAGCCCAACCCTAAGCCTAGCAGTTTAAAGTTTAGGAAATTAACTTTTTCCAGTTTGGAGGATGCATCTGAGGAAAGTGTCCCATAGTACAAAGACACGATTACCTATCTGTGAAAAGAAAAGTGAGTAGGAGAAAGGAAGAAAGAAGGCATGTTTTCAAAAATGCCAGAAGTTTAGGATGTATTTGAAAGGGGTACAGACTGAAAATAAATGGCTACCTGTTTAGAAAGAGGGGAGCAGGTTTCCCTTGTTCCCTTCTCTTCCTAGCAGATACCAAGGGTACTTGAGGGTGAGAAGGAAGATCATCCTCTTTCCTTCTTCTGTCCTTGCATTCCTGAGTCCTGGCAACCTTGGCAGGTGCCACCTTAAGTGCTAAAGTGGCTTACACCCATTAAGTGGGGGAGGAGGATGGAGGGTGGTTATTAAAGAATAGAAATTGTCTGCTTTCATCTATGTCTTTTTTCCACCTACTGTTAGTAGCCTCATATTTCCTAGACCACATTTATGCCATGGATACTAATGTGAGTGGCCTTTATCCATGAAACAGGAAGCTTGGGTTAATCAGCAGGAATCAGCCATGCTCACCTGCACTGTGTCTTTCAGCTTCAGCTATTATCTGCCTCTGATTCCCTCAAATCCAGTTTTCTTTCCTAGGGCTTTGATCCAAAGCTTGGAATTGAGTTTGGGATGCTAAGGTGAAACTGTGAAACTGAGTCCTCCTCCAACAATGGAGAGAAAAGTATGTCATGTGACAAACCCAGAAAACTGGTGGCTATAGTTAAGCTTGCTAGGATTTAGGTGCATGGTACTGGTCTTTGGTTAGCTCCCTTAGTCTTAATTTTCCAAAAAAAAAAAAAAAAAAAAAAAAAACCTCTGAGTGATGGGCATCTTATTTATTCCCATCACCTGGCAAGATTTGCAGGATAATTGCTCAGAACCAGAATGTTGATCCAGGTTTCTACAATACCCATCCCTTTTGTTCTTTCTGAACTGCAGCTGGAGATTGCTGGTTGGTTCACAGGAACAAGCAGGGTTAGTCTAAAAATATAGGCAAAAATTTAAAAACAACTAATGAGTTTAGAATTTAATGACAAATGTATGATAAGTTTTTGGAACATAATTTTTCTCTCCATTCCTCATTTTTGTTAAAAGCAACAACAACAACAACAAATTATCAAAGGACTGAGTGGTTTGCAAAATAGACTTTAGTTTTATACTTGGCCTCATTATTTGCATAAAGTGCAGCATGAATACCTAGTTCTACACAGGCCTTTTGGATTGGCTTTAATGGAACTCTATTCTGCAGGGAATCTCAGATAAGACCTTTTAAAGTCAAGCCCAGCCATAGGTTTGTATCCTCAAATATCTGTGAATTTGGTGATCCTTTCCTCTTAAGGTCCCAAGATAAACTTGGAGCTTCTGGATCTGTTAGAAAGTGATATTCTTCTGACTACAGGACAGGAACCATGTACAGGGACTGTGTAGGCAAGGGTATAAGGCCAGTTTCTTCCAGGGGAGTTTATCAACTCTGCAAGTTGAGGTTTACTCCTTAAAAGCAAGTATAACTTTCCAGTCAAAGCCTTGGTAAAATAACCAATTTTTCTAATTGTGTTCTGTTTCAAAAGAAAATGGATTTTTATTGCAATGATACAAACACCTATATAGCCATAAGTTAAGAATATTCACAGATAGTTTTTAAATTCTAGAGGAACCAGGCAGAGGGAAACAAACATGCTCCAAATCTTGACCACAGGAGTATACCTCACTCAATTATTAAAGGATGTAAATAGTTTAAAATAAGTTTCATTGACTCTGAAAAGCAAAACATAGATAAAGAATATCCCAAGCAAAAATAAAAAAGATTGCCTCAGCTTTCTGAGTTCAGTCCATTTAGCTCTTGATTTGTTTGATATTCTTGAACGCTTCAGCTCTTTATGATTTCTGTACATTTCTTTATTTCAATGTTACAATCTCCAAAGTTATTAGAAGCCTGTATTTGCAAGCACCTGTTACAATTCTATAGCTTACTATAAACCATCTTTTGAAAAGCATTAAAACAAGACAATAATTGTCTGTGAATAGCAAAATATCCAGGGTAGTTACAGTCAGAAACATGATTGACAAAGAAGTTTGATTATCTCCATGGTTTACAATAACTTAACATAACAACCTTAATTATGATTGATAGCATATACTTGGACATTAGAATTTTAGAAATCCTACACAATTTTAGAACATATATTTATATTATTCACCACAATATAACCTAAAGGAGTTTGAGCATCATTTTGGCAATCCCATCTACCTAAACATGTCAAATACTCCTTTTTACTTCTGTTTTTGCACATTCCAGGGGCCCTCTGGAGAATCTGAAAAGCCAGGTGTCAGGAAAGATAATTTTGAAATTGAAGTTTGATTTTGGGAAGCAAATAGAATTCCAGATTACCATAAACTATTTATTTTGCCAAAATGATGACGCAAAAATTTTAAAGAAGCAAAAACCTTTTATCACCGTTTATAAATTCTGCCAAAGAGCAGATTGGTACCTTAAGAAAACCTTGTGTGTTCTTATTTCAATGCTCAATTTTCAGAAATATCATATAATACCCTTTCTGAATTTAGTCAATGTGTTCACATAGAGAACATATGGGATTCCTTTGCAAGATTAATGTCCACAATCTTTCCACCACTTGTTTCAACCTTCAGCTTTATCTTATCTAATTTAAAACATCCATTAACCCTAGGCCAAACTTGTATGTTCATGCCTTCTTATAACCTTAAAAAAAAAAAAAAATTACTGTTCTTACGCACCTTACATGTAAATCTATTTCCAGCAGTCTCAATTACATGTTATAATGCTAATTCCTAGCAATTTTTAACTTTAATGTACTACCTGATAAGTTGCTTTAATTGGTTGCTAGGTGAATAATTAAGGGCATGTTTAGTTCCATATGTCCCCAGGTCTCACCAAATCTGAAGCCAGCAAGTCAAATCATCCTCAAAACCCAAAAAGCAGTTTGTAATCTCCAAACACTTTGCAAACCTTGCATCTGACCTGCACAATTTAGTTCACCTATTTACATTTTAATTACACTTGCATTTTACCAATAATCTTTACAGCTGTTTTTATTTCTCAAAGATTAAAGTCTCATGAACTGAAAGGTACCACAGCTTTTGTCTTCCCTTTAAAAAATGTTAGATCCAAGTGCTTGTCTTCCTTTAGGCCAAATTAATTAGAGCTCTTTTTACAGACATTATACACAATACACACAGACAGGCAGAAGAAAACCCATTCCCCACAAGATTCTTTTTCACAACCAAAACTTGCTTAAAAGTTAACTGCTGATGGTGTGAAGAGGAAATAATAAAAGTTCTAAAATGCTTGGGGGAAAAGCTATTATTCTTATGCAAGTGGTTCTTCCACCAGGAGAAAAGCTTAATTACAGTCCAATGCAGCTGAAACCCTTGGCTGGTGAAGGGAAGGAGAAGGTTCTGGCAGCACATGGTGGGGAATGTCAGTGCAGGGCCCTTGGGCCATGCATGCCAGCGTCAGCAGAGAGGGGAGGGTAGCCAGGGGAGGGGGAATCCCATGCTGGTCTGTCCAGAAAAAGAAAAAAAAAAGGCCATGGAGACGGAGGTTGATCTTCCTGACCCCTAAGAGCAACAGGAGTGGTGGCACGATTTCTCCTAGTGTCAGAAGTCCAAGGATGAAAAGGCTTAGAAACACGAGGGAAAAAGATTTATTGGTTTGCATTTCACTCACCGCTTCTCCAGCCCCTACATTGCATGCCAAAAATGTTGCAGAACTTTTTCTCAGTTCAGCTAAAGACGGAGTCCTTGTCTCACAACCATGAAAATTTAGGCTCACAGATGATTTGAAGAGTGAGTAGGGCAGGATTTTATTGGGTAAAAAGGAAGAAAAGTGGAAAGAGGGACCCTCCACACAGACTGAGTCCCTACTGGTGTGCTTTCCAACTTGCAGGTTGAATCTCAGGTTCCCCACACGAAGAGGAGGGGCCAGGCTCCTCCCCACTGCAAATAGTGTGAACCTCTGTGACTCCACCCCAGTACATTCCTCCCAGTGCACAGGTTGGTCAGAGTCTTTGCCAGGGAGCTTTTCCCACCTGGTGGTCTCAATACAGCATTCATTTTTCCGCATCTGGTGAATTTCATTTAGCAAAATGTCCTCAAGGTTCATGTATGTTTTATAGATTACAAGATTTCCCTTTTTGTGGATGAATTACACATAATATAACTCTCTCTCTCTCTCTATATATATATATATATATATATATAACATATAATGTTATATGTTATAAATATATAACGTTTTTCTTTTTCATTCATTCCTTGACAGCCACTTAGGTTGTTTCTATGTTTTGGCTATTATAAATAATACTGCAATGAACATGGGAGTGAAGATATCTCTTCAAAATACTGATTTTATTTCCATATACCCAGAAGTGGGATTGCTGGGTCATGTGGTAGTTCTATTTTAATTTTTTGAGGAATCTTTATATTGTTTTCCATAATGGCTGTGCCAACTTACATTGCCATCTACAATATGCAAGGGTTGCCTTTCCTCCACTCCTACATCAACACCTGTTATCCCTTGTTTGGTTTTTAAAAATAATAGCCATTCTAATAGATGTGAGGTGATACTATAGTTTTGATTTGCATTTCATTGGTGATTAGTTATATTGTGCACATTTTCATATATCAGTTGGCAATTTTTATGTCTCATTTTTCAATATGTTTTTTAAAGAGTTCACTTGGGCCAAAGTGAAGATAGCTGCCTGGAAGTCTCAGAATCAAGCAGCCTTGGATATGAGCTCTGTTTGGACTTTAAAAAAAAAAAAAATACCAAGAAAAGCAAGTTTTTAAAGGCAAAAAAAAAAAAAATGGTCACAGGACTGATACAAAGTCGTTTGTCAGGAATTCTAACTGATTTACAGAAATAACATTGATTAGTGATCGGCTGTACATTGTTAAGCTATAGGATATGGGTTAGTGTCTATGTGGCATTGTTAGGTAAATTTATAGCCACTTGTCACAATAGCAAGCAGTTTCAACAGATAAATACATAGCTCAAGGGGGAAGGCAAAACATGATTGCCATCTTATTTTAATGTTTCTCTGGGCCTCATAATTTAAAAGGACTCAGTTGCTCAGAGAAAAGTTATTTTTTTATTCACCCATTTTTATAAAAAAATCTTTCTTCTGAATGTACTGATGAGCAGAACCTGAGTGCCAACCTGTCCATCATTGCCAAGAAGGCTAATTCCCAGGATATACTGTCAAAGCCATTGATCTACGGCAGCTGTTGCTTGCTGGATCATCTCTAGTCTTCAGTGTGCCACACACTCAGTTATTTCAGGAGAAGTAAAACAAGAGGTAATTAGTAGAAATACTATGAACGTAATTTTTATATTTAAAAAGAAGATGTATATGCCAGTATAAAAATAAAGCATATATCATTCAGGCATAAACTAAAAAATTATAAATAAAATTAAAATCAGGTCCTTTTTGAGATACTTGTAGCCCAAAAATAATTCAGGATTTAGTATAAATTATAAGAAAATAATTTTTAAAAACTCAAAAAAAAGGACAAAGCCAGGATCTAATAAAAGATGTACATACCTTTTTTTTTCTCTCCAGTTCTCCATTTCTACCAAGATAAATCTTAGCAGGACCAATTTATTTGTAAAATGAATTTTAGTATCATACTTGGCCTGATTATTTGTATAAAGTGTAACAAGAGCAGTGAATGGCCATGTAGGCTGTTTTAAATTTGGCTTTGTTGGAACTTTTTTATAAGGAATCTCAGATTTGACTTTTAAAAGCTTTGAGTGTAGGAAGCCAACCCAAACATTTGCCACCAGGCTGTCTATAACAACCTGTGTAAGTTGGGTGAATAGCTCTCTTTTCAAGGTCCCAAAATATCTTGGAATTCATAGGACTGTCAAAAAAGGGACATTTTTTACTTAACACAAAGCCAGAAACCTTGTAACGGAACCATGTAGGGAAAGTATTAGGCCAGTTTTTCCAAAGAACCTTTTATCAGCTCTATAAAGTACACCTTAATCCTTCAAAACAGTCTGGTCATATCTTAGAACATTCCTTTCCAATCAGAGCCTTTGCAAAATAACTGGTGAAAAAAGGAAAAGAGATTCTTATTGAATTTATCCAAATTATTATTTTCCCAAGTTACAAGTAATTTTTAAATTTTGGAGAAATCAAATTGACAGAAAAATAAAGGTTTCAATTTTACTCACAAATGTAAAAAATATAAAATATGAGAAATATATAATAAATATAAAAATATATGAAATATAAAATAGCATTTTGGGGCTATTTAAGTTATAATCTTTTATATTACATTATTTTTAACTTACTTATTTAAGTTATAAATAGCTCCAAAGAAAGACTTTTCTTGACTCTGGAAAATAGAACATAAAAAGCATCAGCAATGTTCTAAACAAAAATGTCATAAAAATTTAATCCTCTATTAGTTTCATGTAATTAACTTTCATTTCACTTGATGTTGGATTAGCAATCTGCATAAATACACAAGCTTTCAAATAAGAGTTTTGGAAGATTATACTTAGTCCAATGGTATGATCTCCAAAGTTATCAGAAAAACCTGTATTCAAGAGTACTTGTCAAGGACTTTTCCATGAATTTTCCTTGAAGCAGCAGTAAATTTTGGACTATAGCTGATTATATTTTTTATTTTTTTTTCTTTTTTTATTTTTTAAATTTTTTAAAATTATACTTTAAGTTCTAGGGTACATGTGCATAACGTGCACGTTTGTTACATATGTATACTTGTGGCATGTGGGTGTGCTGCACCCATCGACTAGTCAGCACCAATCAACTCGTCATTTACATCAGGTATAACTCCCAATGCAATCCCTCTCCCCTCCCTCTCCCCATGATAGGACCCGGTGTGTGATGTTTCCCTTCCCGAGTCCAAGTGATCTCATTGTTCAGTTCCCACCTATGAGTGAGAACATATGGTGTTTGGTTTTCTGTTCTGGCAATAGTTTGCTGAGAATGATGGTTTCCAGCTGCATCCATGTCCCTACAAAGGACTCAAACTCATCCTTTTTTATGGCTGCACAGCATTCCATGGTGTATATGTGCCACATTTTCTTAATCCAGTCTGTCACTGATGGACATTTGGGTTGATTCCAAGTCTTTGCTATTGTGAATAGTACTGCAATAAACATACGTGTGCATATGTCTTTATAGCAGCAAGATTTATAATCCTTTGGATATATACCCAGTAATGGGATGGCTGGGTCATATGGTACTTCTGGTTCTAGATCCTTGAGGAATCGCCACACTGTTTTCCATAATGGTTGAACTAGTTTACAATCGCACCAACAGTGTAAAAGTGTTCCTATTTCTCCACATCCTCTCCAGCACCTGTTGTTTCCTGACTTTTTAATGATTGCCATTCTAACTGCTGTGAGATGGTATCTCATTGTGGTTTTGATTTGCATTTCTCTGATGGCCAGTGATGATGAGCATTTTTTCATGTGTCTGTTGGCTGTATGAATGTCTTCTTTTGAGAAATGTCTGTTCATATCCTTTGCCCAATTTTGATGTGGTTGTTTGTTTTTTTCTTGTAAATTTGTTTGAGTTCTTTGTAGGTTCTGGATATTAGCCCTTTGTCAGATGAGTAGATTGTAAAAATTTTCTCTGATTCTGTAGGTTGCCTGTTCACTCTGATGGTAGTTTCTTTTGCTGTGCAGAAGCTCTTTAGTTTTATTAGATCCCATTTGTCAATTTTGGCTTTTGTTGCCATTAATTTTGGTGTTTCCGACATGAAATCTTACTCATGCCTATGTCCTGAATGGTATTGCCTAGGTTTTCTTCTAGGGTTTTTATGGTATTAGGTCTAACATTTAAGTCTCTAATCCATCTTGAATAAATTTTTGTATAAGGAGTAAGGAAAGCATCCAGTTTCAGCTTTCTACTTATGGCTAGCTGAATTTCCCAGCATCATTTATTAAATAGGGAATCCTTTCCCCATTTCTTGTTTTTCTCTGGTTTATGGAAGATCAGATGGCTGTATATGTGTGATATTATTTCTGAGGACTCTGTTCTGTTCCATTGGTCTATATCTCTGTTTTGGTACCAGTACCATGCTGTTTTGGTTACTGTAGCCTTGTAGTATAGTTTGAAGTCAGGTAGCGTGATGCCTCCAGCTTTATTCTTTTGACTTAGGATTGTCTTGGCAATGCGAGCTCTTTTTTGGTTCTATATGAATTTTAAAGCAGGTTTTTCTAATTCTGTGAAGAAACTCATTGGTAGCTTGATGGGGATGGCACTGAATCTATAAATAACCTTGGGCAGTATGGCCATTTTCACGATATTGATTCTTCCTATCCATGAGCATGGTATGTTCTTCCATTTTTTGTGTCCTCTTTTATTACACTGAGCAGTGGTTTGTAGTTCTCCTTGAAGAGGTCCTTTACATCCCTTATAAGTTGGATTCCTAGGTATTTTAATCTCTTTGAAGCAATTGTGAATGGATGTTCATTCATGATTTGGCTCTCTGTTTTCTGTTACTGGTGTATAAGAATGCTTGTGATTTTTGCACATTAATTTTATATTGTGAGACTTTGCTGAAGTATCTTATCAGCTTAAGGAGATTTTGGGCTGAGACAATGGGGCTTTCTAAATATACAATTATGTCATCTGCAAACAGGGACAATTTGACTTCTTATTTTCCTAACTGAATATCCTTTATTTCTTTCCCTTGCCTGATTGACCTAGTCAGAATTTCCAACACTATGTTGAATAGGAGTGGGGAGAGAGGGCATCCCTGTCTTGTGCCAGTTTTGAAAGTGAATTTTTCCAGTTTTAGCCCATTCAGTATGATATTGGCTGTGGGTTTGTCATAAATAGCTCCTATTATTTTGAGATATGTTCCATCAATACCGAATTTCTTGAGCGTTTTTAGCATGAAGGGTGGTGAATTTTGTCAAAGGCCTTTTCTGCATCTATTGAGATACTCATGTGTTTTTGTCTTTGGTTCTGTTTTTATGCTGGATTACATTTATTGATTTGCGAATGTTGAACCAGCCTTGCATCCCAGGGATGAAGCCCACTTGATCATGGTGGATAAGCTTTTTGATGTGCTGCTGAATCCGGTTTGCCAGTATTTTATTGAGGATTTTTGCATCGCTATTCATCAGGGATATTGGCCTAAAATTCTCTTTTTTTGTTGTGTCTCTGACAGGCTTTGGTATGAGGATGGTGTTGGCCTCATAAAATGAGTTAGGGAGGATTCCCTATTTTTCTATTGATTGGAATAGTTTCAGAAGGAATGGTATCAGCTCCTCCTTGTACCTCTGGTAGAACTCAGCTGTGAATCCATCTGGTCCTGGACTTTTTTTGGTTGGTAGGCTATTAATCATTGCCTCAATTTCAGAGCCTACTATTGGTCTTTTCAGGGATTCAGCTTCTTCCTGGTTTAGTTTTGGGAGATTGTAAGTGTCCAGGAAATTATCCATTTCTTCTAGATTTTCTGGCTTATTTGCGTAGAAGTGTTTATAGTATTCTCTGATGGTAGTTTGTATTTCTGTGGGGTCGGTGGTGATATCCCCTTTATCATTTTTTATTGCGTCTATTTGATTCTTCTCTCTTTTCTTCTTTATTAGTCTTGCTAGTGGTCTATCAATTTTATTGATCTTTTCAAAAAACCAACTGCTGGATTCATTGATTTTTTGGAGGGTTTTTTGTGTCTCTATCTCCTTCAGTTCTGCTCTGATCTTAGTTACTTCTTGCCTTCTGCTTGCTTTTGAATGTATTTGCTCTTGCTTCTCCAGTTGTTTTAATTATGATGTTAGAGTGTCAATTTTAGATCTTTCCAGCTTTCTCTTGTGGGCATTTAGTGCTATAAATTTCCCTCTACACACTGCTTTAAATGTGTCCCAGAGATTCTGGTATGTTGTATCTTTGTTCTCATTGGTTTCAAAGAACATCTTTATTTCTTCCTTCATTTCGTTATGTACCCAGTAGTCATTCAGGGGCAGGTTGCTCAGTTTCCATGTAGTTGAGTGGTTTTGATTGAGTTTCTTAGTCCTGAGTTCTAGTTTGATTGTTCTGTGGTCTCAGAGACAGTTTGTTATAATTTCTGTTCTTGTGCATTTGCTGAGGAGTGCTTTACTTCCAATTATGTGGTCAATTTTGGAATAAGTGTGATGTGGTGCTGAGAAGAATGTATATTCTGTTGATTTGGGGTGGAGAGTTCTATAGATGTCTATTAGGTCTGCTTGCTGCAGAGCTAAGTTCAATTCCTGGATATCATTATTAACTTTCTGTGTCTTTGATCTGTCTAATGTTGACAGTGGGGTGTTGAAGTCTCCCATTATTATTGTATGGGAGTCTAAGTCCCTTTGTAAGTCTCTAAGGACTTGCTTTATGAATCTGGGTGCTCCTGTATTGGGTGCCTATATATTTAGGATAGTTAGCTCTTCCTGTTGAATTGATCCCTTGACCATTATGTAATGGCCTTCTTTGTCTCTTTTGATCTTCGATGATTTAAAGACTGTTTTATCAGAGACTAGGATTGCAACCCCTGCTTTTCTTTTTCTCCATTTGCTTGGTAGATCTTCCTCCATCCCTTTATTTTGAGCCTATGTATGTCTCTGCATTTGACATGGGTCTCCTGAATACAGCAGACTGATGCATCTTGACTCTTTATCCCGTTTGCCAGTCTGTGTCTTTTAATTGGAACATTTAGTCCATTTACATTTAAGGTTAATATTGTTATGTGTGAACTTGATCCTGCCATGATGATATTAACTGGTTATTTTGCTCACTAGTTGATGCAGTTTCTTCCTAGCCGCGATGGCCTTTACATTTTGGCATGTTTTTGCAATGGCTGGTACCAATTGTTCCTTTTCATGTTTAGTGCTTTCTTCAGGGTCTCTTGTAAGGCACACCTGGTGGTGACAAAATCTCTAAGCATTTGCTTATCTGTAAAAGATTTTATTTCTCCTTCCCTTATGAAACTTAGTTTGGCTAGATATGAAATTCTGGGTTTAAAATTCTTTTCTTTAAGAATGTTGAGTATTGGCCCCCACTCTCTTCTGGCTTGTAGAGTTTCTGCCGAGAGATCTGCTGTTAGTCTCATGGGATTCCCTTTGTGGGTAACCCGACCTTTCTCTCTGGCTGCCCTTAACAGTTTTTCCTTCATTTCAACTTTGGTGAATCTGACAATTATGTGTCTTTGAGTTGCTCTTCTCGAGGAGTATCTTTGTGGTGTTCTCTGTATTTCCTGAATTTGAATGTTGGCCTGCCCAACTAGGTTGGGGAAGTTCTCCTGGATGATATCCTGAAGAGCGTTTTCCAACTTGGTTCCATTTTCCCCCTCACTTTCGAGCACCCCAATCAGATGTAGATTTGTTCTTTTGACATAATCCCATACTTCTTGCAGGCTTTGTTCATTTCTTTTTCTTCTTTTTTCTTTTGGTTTCTCTTCTCGCTTAATTTCATTCATTTGATCCTCAATCGCTGATACTCTTTCTTTCAGTTGATCGAGTCAGTTACTGAAGCTTATGCATTTGTCACATATTTCTCGTGTCATGGTTTTCATCTCTGTCAGTTCGTTTATGGCCTTCTCTGCATTAATTATTCTGGTTATCAATTCCACTCTTTTTTCAAGATTTTTGGTTTTTTTTTTTTTTTTTTCCGTACTGGGTATGTAATTCCTCCTTTAGCTCTGAGATGTTTGATGGACTGAAGGCTTCTTCTCTCATCTCATGAAAGTCATTCTCTGTCCAGCTTTGATCCGTGGCTGGCAATGAGCTGCATACCTTTGCAGAGGGAGATGCGCTCTTATTTTTTGAATTTCCAGCTTTTCTGCCCTGCTTTTTCCCCATCTTTGTGGTTTTATCAGCCTCTGGTCGTTGATGATAGTGACGTACTGATGGGGTTTTGGTGTGGGTGTCCTTCCTGTTTGTTAGTTTTCCTTCTAACAGTCAGGACCCTCAGCTGTAGGTCTGTTGGAGATTGCTTGAGGTCCACTCCAGACCCTGTTTGCCTTGTTGTCAGCAGCAGAGGCTGCAGAACATAGAATACTGCTGAACAGCGAGTGTACCTGTCTGATTCTTGCTCTGGAAGCTTCCTCTCAGTGGTGTACTCCACCATGTGAGGTGTGAGGTGTCGGTCTGCCCCTATTGCAAGATGTCTCCCAGTTAGGTTACTCAGCGGTCAGGGACCCACTTGAGCAGGCAGTCTGTCCATTCTCAGATCTCAACATCCGTGTTGGGAGATCCACCACTCTCTTCAAAGCTGTCAGACAGAGTCGTTTGCATCTGCAGAGGTTTCTGCTGCTTTGTTGTTGTTGTTATTGTTTAGCTGTGCCATGTCCCCAGAGGTGGAGTCTACAGAGACAGGCAGGCCTCCTTGAGCTGCTGTGAGCTCCACCCAGTTCCATCTTCCCAGGGCTTTGTTTACCTACTTAAGCCTCAGCAATGGCGGGCGCCCCTCCCCCAGCCTAGCTGCTGCCTTGCAGTTAGATTGCAGACTGCTGTGCTAGTAATGAGGAAGGCTCCATGGGCATGGGACCCTCCTGGCCATGTGTGGGATATAATCTCCTGATGTGCCCATTTACTTAAAGCACAGTATTGGGGAGGGAGTTACCCGATTTTCCAGGTGTTGTGTGTCTCAGTTTCCCTGGCTAGGAAAAGGGAATCCCTTCCCCCTTGCACTTCCCAGGTGAGGTGATGCCTCGCCCTGCTTCAGCATTCGCTGGTCAGGCTGCAATAGCTGACCAGCACCCATTATCCGGCACTCCCTAGTGAGATAAACCCAGTACCTCAGTTGAAAATGCAGAAATCACCTGTCTTCTTTGTCACTGGCGCTGGGAGCTAGAGACTGGAGTTGTTCCTCTTCCACCATCTTGCTCTGCCACCCAGGCCAACTGTAGCTGATTATAGACCACTTCTTGAGATAAATCGAGGTAAAGTAATCTATGAATGACAAAAGTCTTAGAATAGCCATGATTAAAAATGCAATTGACTAGCAAATTTCATTACTTTTGTGCCATTCAGCAGTTTAACATAAATATCACAATTTTTGGTAATAACATATGCTAAGATATCACAATTTAGAAACCTCATACACTTTTGAAACACATGTTAATAATGCATTTATACAAATATGACTCAGAGAGTTAAACATATTGAAAGAAAAACGAAGCAACAACAACAGCATCAATAACAAAAAATGTCCCCCACAAAAACCCCATCGAAGAGTCAGCAGCCACAAAGATCAAAACTAGACAAACTCATGAAAATGAGAAGGAATCAATGATAAAAATGCTGAAAACCCAAAAGGCCAGAGTGTCTCTTCTCCTCCAAATGATTTCAAGGACTCTCCAACGAGGGTGCAGAAGTAGACAGAGGATGAGATGCATGAATTGACAGAAGTTGACTTCGAAAGATGGGTAATAAAAAAACTCCCCTGAATTAAAAAAATATATATGTCTTCTAACCCAATGCAAAGAAGCTAAGAACGTTGACAAAAGGTTATAATAATTGCTAACTATAACCAATATCCAGTTTGGAGAGGAACATAAATGACTTGATGGAGCTAAAAAACATAGAATGAGAACTTCGTGAAGCATACACAAATATCAATATCACAATCGACCAAAGGAAGAAAAGATATAAGAGTTTGAAGACCACCTTGCTGAAAAAAGGCATGCAGACAAGAATAGAGAAATAATAATTAAAAGAAATGAACAAAGTCTCTAAGAAACATGGCACTTCATAAATAGACTGAACCTAAGATTGATTGGAGTACCAGAAGGAGATGGGGAAAATGGAAATAAGCATAAAAACACATTTCAGGATATTATCCAGAATTTCCCCAACCTAGAAAGACAGACCAACATTCAAATTCTAGACATACAGATAACATCATTGAGCTAATCCATGAGGAAATCAACCCCAAGACTCATAATCATCAGATTCCCTAAGGTCAAAATGAAGGAAAAATTGTTAGGGTAACCAGAGAGAAAGGTCAGGTCACCTATAAAGGGAAGATCATTAGACTAACAGTGGACCTCTCAGCAGCAACACTATAAGCCAAAAGAGATTGCGGGTCAATATTCAACATTATTAACATTTTTTTCAGCCTATAATTTCATATCCAGCCAAGCTAAACTTCCAAAATGAAAAAGAAATAAAATTCTTTCCAGACAAGCAAATGCTGAGGGCCTGCCTCGCAAGAGCTCCTGCAACAAGCACTAAATATGGAAAGGAAAATCCAGCAGCAGCTACTGCAAAAGTACACCAAAATATAGATAACAACGAAACAACAAAGAAACTACATCAACTGGTGTGCAAAATAACCAAACAGCAGCATGATGACAGAATCAGATTCACACATAACAATACTAACCTTAAATGTAAGTGGGCTAAATGCCCCAATTAAAACACAGAGACTAGCAAATTGGATAAAGAGTCGAGACCAATCAGTGTGCTGTATTCAGGAGACCCTTCTCATGTGCAAAGACACACATGGGTTCAAAATAAAGGGATAAAAAAAGTCAAATTTACCAAGCAAATGGAAAGCAAACACATAAACAAACAAATGAACAAAAGAGCAGGGGTTGTAATTTTAGTCTCTGACAAAACAGACTTTAAACCAACAAAGATCAAAAAAGACAAAGAACAGCATTACATAATAATAAAGAGAACAATTCATCAAGAAGAGCTAACTATTCTGAATATATATACACCCAATACAGGAGGACTCAGATTTATAAAACAAGTTTTTAGAGACCTACAAATAGATTTAGACTCCCACACAATAATAGTGGGAGACTTTAACACCCAACTGTCAGTATTAGACACATCTATAAGACAGAACGTTAACAAGGATATTCAGGAGTTGAACTCAGCCCTGGATCAAGTTGACCTAGTAGACATCTACAGAACTCTCTACACAAAATCAACAGAATATACATTTTTCTCAGTGCTATGTGGCACTTATTCTAAAGTCAATCACATAATTGGGAGAAAAACGTTCCTCAGCAAATGCAAAAATACTGAAGTAATAACAAACAGTCTCTCAGACCACAGTGCAATCAAATTAAAAATCAGGATTAAGAAACTCACTCAAAACCACACAATTACATGGAAATTGAACAATCTGCTCCTGAATGACTCCTGGGTAAATAATGAAATTAAGACAGAAATGAAGAATTTCTTTGAAACCAATGAAAACAAGAAGGCAATATACCAGAAGACCTAGGACACAGACAAAGCATTGTGTAGAGGGAAATTTATAGCACTAAATGCCCACATCAGAAAGCTTGACAGACCTCAAAATGACACCCAAACATCACAGTTAAAAGAGCTAGAGGGGCAAGAACAAACTAATTCAAAACCTAGCAGTAGACAAGAAATAACTAAGATCAGAGCAGAACTGAAGGAGATAGAGACACAAAAAACCCTCCAAAAAAATCAGTGAATGCAGGAGCTGGGAGAAAATTAAAAAAATAAATAGATGGCTAGCTAGACTATTAAGAAGAAAAGAGAAAAGAGTCAAATAGACACAATAAAAAATGACAAAAGAGAGATCACCACTGACCCCACAAAAATACAATCTACCATGAGAGAATACTATAAACACCTTTACACAAATAAACTAGAAAATCTCGAAGAAATGGACAAATTCCTGGATACATACACTCTCTCAAGACTAAACCAGGAAGAAGTCAAATCCCTGAATAGACTAATAAGAAGTTCTGAAGTTGAGGCAATAATTAATAGCCTACCAACCAAAAAAAAAACAAAAAGCCTGCGACCAGACAGAGTGACAGCTGAATTCTACCAGAAATACAAAGAGGAACTAGTACCATTTTTTTTCTGAAACAATTCCAAACAATTGAAAAGGAGGGACTCCTCCCTAACTCATGTTATGAAGTCAGCATGATCCTTATACCAAAAATGGGAAGAACCACAGCAAACAAAGAAAACTTAAGGCCAATATCCCTGAAGAACATCAATGCAAAAATCTTCAATTAAATATTGGTAAACCGAATACAGCAACACATCAAAAAACTTATCCACCACCATGAAGTCACCTTTATGCCTGGGATGCAAGACTGGCTCAACATACATGAATCAATAAACATAATCTGTCACATAAACAGAACCAAAGACAAAAACCACATGGTTATCTCAACAAATGCAGAAAAGTCCTTTGATAAAATTCAACATCCCTTCATGTTAAAAAATCTCAATAAATTAGGTATTGATGGAACATATCTCAAAATAATAAGTGCTATTAATGATAAACCCACAGGAATATCATACTGAATGGGTAAAAGCTGCAAACATTCTTTTTGAGAACTGGTATAAGACAAAGATGCCCTCTCCCGCTACTCCTATTCAACATAGTATTGGAAGTTCTGGCTGGGGAAATCGGGCCAGAGAAAGAAATAAAGGGTATTCAAATAAGAAAAGAAAAAGTCAAATTTTCTGTTTGCAGATGACATGATTTTATATTTAGAAATCCCTCACATGTCAGCCCCAAACTTGTTAAACTGGTAAGCAACTTTAACAAATTCTCAGGATACTAAATCAATTGCAAAAATCACAAGAATTCCTTTACACCAGTAATACACAAGCAGAGAGACAAATCATGAATGAACTCCCATTCAAAATCACTACACAGTGAATAAAATACCTAGGAATACAGCTAACAAGGGATGTGAAGAACCTCTTCAAGAACAACCACAACCCACTGCTCAAAGAAATAAAAGAGGACACAAACAAATGGAAAAACATTCAACCCTCATGGATAGGAATAATCAATATTGTGAAAATGGCCATACATACTGCCCAAAGTAATTTATAGATTCAATACTAATCCCATCAAACTACCACTCATGTTCTTCACAGAATTAGAAAAAAAAAATTTTTGAATTTTATATGGAATCAAACAAGACCCTGTATAGAAAATATAATCCTAAGTAAAAAGAACAAACTTGGAGGCATCACACTACCAGAGTTTGAACTATACTTAAAGACCACAGTAACCAAAACAGCATAGTACTGGTACCAAAACAGATGTATAAACCAACGGAGCAAAAAGGAGACCTCAGAAATAACATCACGTGTCTACAACCATCTGATCTTTGACAAACCTGACAAAAACAAGCAATAGGGAAATGATCTCCTATTCAGTAAATGGTGCTGGGAATACTGGCTAGCCATATGCAGAAAATTAAAACTGGACCCCTTCCTTACACCTTATACAAAAATTAACTCAAGGTGGATTAAAGATTTAAATGTAAAACCCAAAATCATAAAAACCCCAGAAGAAAAACCTAGGCAATACCATTCAGGACATAGGCATGAGCAAAGACTTCCTGACAAATGCCAAAAGCAATTGCAACAAAATTCAAATTGACAAATGGGATTTAATTAAACTAAAGAGCTTCTGCACAGCAAAAGAAACTATCATCAGAGTGAACAGGCAACCTACAGAATGGTAGAAAATGTTTGCAATCTACCCATCTGGCAAATGTCTTATATCCAGAATTTACAAGGAACATACAGAAATTTACAAGAAAAAAAAATCACCAAAAAGTGGGCAAAAGATATGAACAGACACTTCTCGAAAGAATACATTTATGTGGCTAAAAAGCATATGAAGAAAAGCTAAACCTCACTGGCCATCAGAGAAATGCAAATCAAAACCACAATGATATGCCATCTCATGCCAGTCAGAATGGCAATGATTAAAAAGTCAGGAAAGAATAGATGCTGGTGAAGCTAGGGAGAAATAGAAACGCGTTTATACTGTTGGTGGGAATGTAAATTAATTCAAACATTATGGAGGACAGTATGGCCATTCCTCAAGGATCTAGAACCAGAAATACATTTGACCTATAAATCCCATTACTGGGTATATTCTGAAAGGAATATAAATCATTCTACTATAAAGACACATGCCCACATATTTTTATTGTGGCATTATTTACAATAGCAAAGACATGGAACCAGCCCAAATGTCCATCTATGATAGACTGAATAAGGAAAATGTGGTATATATATAGCATGGAATACTATGGAGCAATAAAAAGAAATAAGATAATGTTCTTTGCAGGGACATGGATGAAGCTTGCAGCCATTATCCTCAGCAAACAAACACAGAACAGTAAAAGAAATACCACGTTCTCACTCATAAGAAGTTGAAAAATGAGAACACATGAACACAGAGAAGGGAACAACACACACCAAGGCCTGTTGGGGTATAGGGGTGAGAAGAGAGAATTTAGAGGATGGACCGATAGGTGCAGCAAACCACCATGGCACATGTATACTTATGTTACAAACATGCACATTCTGGACATGTATCCTGTGTTTTTAGAAGAAATAAAATATACATAATATATAAAATACAAAATATATTTAATAAATATAATATAAAATATTGCTCTTTGGGACTATTTAAGTTATAAGTTTTCTATGTTTTATATATTATCTTAACTTATTTATTTAAGTTGTAAATAGCTCCAAAGAAAGGAAAACTTTTCTTGACTCTGGAAAATATAATGTAAAAAGAATTGGCAATATTCTAAACAAATATGTCATATAAATTTAATCCTCTATTAGTGTGGTTCCATGTAATTAATTTTTATTCCACTTGTTGAGTTAGTAATCTGCATGAATACATAAGCTTTTAAATTAGAGTTTTGTAAGATTTTACTTAGTCCAATAGTATGATCTTCAACATAATCAGGAAAACTTGTATATAAGAGTTCTTGTAAAGGTCATTTTCAAGAATTTCCCTTGAAGAAGCAGCAAATTTGGGGCTGTAGGTGATTATAAATCACTTCTTGAGAAGAATCAAGGTAAAATAATTATCTGTGGATGACAAAAGGCTGAGAATAGCCATGATTAAAAATGCAGTTGATGAGGAAATATGATTATTTCTGTGGAATGCAGCAGTTTAACATAAAAATCAAGAGGGGATGGACAACAGAAGCCAAGGTTAGAGTGTGCAGGGCCATGAACCAAGGAATGCAAGCAGCACTAGAAGCTGGAAAAAAAAATTTGCTAAGGGATCTGGCAAAATGGCTGAATAGAAAAGGCTTGAGTCTACAGGTCCCAGCAAAAGCAACACAGAAGGTGGGTAATTTCTGCATTTTAAACTGACTGGTGCCTGGAACCCCAGTGAGACAGAACTATTCACGCCCTTGGAAGAGGGGCTGAAGTCAGGGAGCAAAGCGGTCTTGCTTAGTGGGTCCCACTCCCACAGAGCCCAGCAAGCTAAGAACCAGTGGCTTGAAATGCTTGCTGCCAGCACAGCAGTCTGAAGTTGACCTGGATCATCATCCAGCTTGGTTGGGGGAGGGGCATCTGCCATTACTGAGGCTTGAGCAAGTGGTTTTCCCCTGACAGTGTTAAGGAGGCCAGGAAGTTCAGAGTGAGCAGATCTCACCACAGTGTGGCAAAGGAGCTGTGGCCAGACTGCCTTTCTAGATTCCTCCTCACTGTGCAGAGCATCTCTAAAAGAAAGGCCGTAGCCCCAATCAGGGGGTTATAAAAAAAAAAAAAAAAAAAAAAAAAACAGAAAACTCCCATCTCCCTGGGACAGAGCATCTGGGGGAATGGGCAGCTGTAGGCACAGCTTCAGAGTTCTTAAGCAGTCCTGCCTGCTGGCTCTGAAGTAAGCAGTAGATTCTGACAAGGTGGTTTCACCTAGCACAGTGCTTGAGCTCTGCTAAGGGACAGACTGCCTCTTCAAGTGGGTCCCTGATCGCTGTGCCTCCTGACAGAGAGAGACCTCTCAGCGGGGTTTTGACAGACACTTCACACAGGAGAGCTCTGGCTGGCATCAGGTGGGTTCCCCTCTGGGATAAATCTTCCAGAGGAAGGAGCAGGCAGAAATCTTTGTTGTTCTGCAGCCTCCACTGGTGATACTCAGGCAAAGAGGGTCTGGAGTGGACTTCCAGCAAACTCCAGCAGACATACAGAAGAGGGGCCTGACTGTTAGAAGAAAAAGTAACAAACAGAAAGCAATAACATCAATTTCAACAAAAAGTATTCCCACACAAAAAACCCCATCCACAGATGGACACACAATCCAAATGTCCATCTGTGACAGACTGGATTAAGAAAATGTGGCACATATACACCATGGAATATTATGCAGCCATAAAAAAGGATGAGTTTGTGTCCTTTGTAGGGACATGGATGCAGCTGGAAACCCTCATTCTTAGCAAACTATCACAAGAACAGAAAACCAAACACCACATGTTCTCACTCATAGGTGGGAACTGAACAATGACATCACTTGGACTTGGGAAGGGGAACATCACACATTGGGGGCCTATCATGGGGGGGAGGGGGGAGGGATTGCATTGGGAGTTATACCTGATATAAATGACGAATTGATGGGTGCTGACGAGTTGATGGGTGCAGCACACCAACATGGCACAAGTATACATATGTAACAAACCTGCACGTTATGCACATGTACCCTAGAACTTAAAGTATAATAAAAAAAAAAAACCCATCCAAAAGTCATCAGCCTCAAAGATCAAAGGGAGATAAATCCACGAAGATGAGATAAAACCAATGCAAAAATGCTGAAAATTTGAAAAATTGGAATGCCTCCTCCTCCAAATGATCACAACTGCTTTCCACTAAGGACACTGAACTGGATGGAGAATGAATTTGATAAATTGACAGAAGTAGACTTCAGAAGATGGGTAATAACAAACTCCTCTGAGCTAAAGGAGCATGACCCAACCCAATGCAAGGAAGCTAAGAACCTTGATTAAAGGTTACAGGAACTGCTAACTAGAATAAACTGTTTAGAGAAGAACATAAATGAGCTGATGGGTCTAAAAAGAAAACAGAGCATGAGAACTTCATAAAGCATACACATGTATCAATAACCAAATCAATCATGCGGAAGAAAGGATATCAGAGATTGAATAAGAACTTACTGAAATAAGATGTGAAGACAGGATTAGACAAAAAGGAATGAAAAGGAATGAAAAAAGCCTCCAAGAAATACAGAACTATGTAAAAAGACCAATCTTACGATTGATTGGTGTACCTGAAAGTGACGGGGAGAGTGGAACCAAGTTGGAAAACACACTTCAGGATATTACCCAGGAGAGTTTTCCTAATCTAGCAAGACAGACCAACATTCAAATTCAGAAAACACCAGTAACACCACTAAGATACTCTTTGAAAAGAGAAACCCCAATATAAATAATCATCAGATTCTCCAAGACTAACATCAGATCTGCCTGCAGAAACCCTACAAGCCAGAAGAGAGTGGGGGCCAGTATTCAACATTCTTAAAGAAAAGAATTTTCAACCCATAATTTCATATCCAGACAAACTAAGCTTCATAAGCAGAGGAGAAATAAAATTCTTTACAGACAAGCAAATTCTGAGGGATTTTCTCACCACCAGGCCTGCCTTACAAGATCTCCTGAAGGTAGCACTAAATATGGAAAGGAAAAAGCAGTACCAGCCACTGCAAAAATACACCAAAATATAAAGACCAATTATACTATACAGAAAAACTGCATCAACTAATGTGAAAAATGACCAGCTAGCATCATGATGACAGGATCAAATTCACATGTAACAATATCAACCTTAAATGTAAATGGGCTAAATGCTCAATATTAACCTTAAATGTAAATGCACTAAATGCCCTAATTAAAAGACACATAGACTGGCAAATTGGATAAATAGGCAAGACCCATAGGTGTGCTGTTTTCAGGAGACTTATCTCACATGCAAAGACACACAATGGCTCAAAGTAAAGGTAGGGAGGAATATTTACCAAGCAAAAGGAGAAAGCAAAGAAAAGCAGAGTTTGCAATACTAGTCTCTGATAAAACAGACTTCAAACCAAGAAAGATTAAAAAGACAAAGGAGGGTATTACAGAAGAGTAAAGGAATCAATACAGCAAGAAGAGTTAACTATCCTAAATATATATATACATCCAATACAGCAGCACCCAGATTCATAAAACAAGTACTTAGAGACCTACAGAGAGACTTAGGCTCCCACACAATAATAGTGGGAGACTTAACACCCCACTGTCAATATTAGACAGATCAAAGAGACAGAAAATTAACAAGAATATTTAGTACTTGATTTTATCTCTGGACCAAGTGAACCTAACAGACATCTGCAAAACTCTCCACCCCAAATCAGTAGAATATGTGTCCTTCTCAGCACCACATAAAACGTATTCTAAAATTGACCACATAATTTGAAGTAAAACACCCCTCAGCAAATGCAAAAGAATGGAAATCATAACAAACAGTCTCTCAGACCACAGCATGATCAAATTAGAACTCGGAATTAAGAAACTCACTCAAACTGCACAATAACATGGAAATTGAACAACTTGCTCCTGAATGACTACTGGTAAATAATGAAATTAAGGCAGTAATAAAGAAGTTTTTGGAAACCAATGACAACAAACAGGCAACATATTAGAATCTCTGAGATGCAAAGCAGTGTTAAGAGAGAAATTTATAGCATTAAATGCCCACATCAGAAAGTGGGAAATATCTAACATCAACACCCTAACATCACACTTAAAAAAAAAAAAAAACTAGAGAAGCAAGAGCAAACAAATGCAAAAGCTAGCAGAAGACAAGAAATAACTAAGATCAGAGCATAACTGAAGTAGATATAAACACAGAAAACCTTAAAAAAGTCAATAAATAGAGGAGCTGGTTTTTTGAAAAGATTAACAAAATAGATAGACCACTAGTCATATTAATAAAGAAGAAAAGAAAGAAGAATTAAATAGAATAAAAAATGATAAAGGAGATATCACCACTGATCCCCCAAAAATACAAACTAGAGAATATCATAAACACCTCTACACAAATAAACCAGAAAATCTAGAAGAAATGAATATATTCCCGGACACATACACCCTTCCAAGACTGAACCAGGAAGTAGTGCAATCCCAGAATAACAAGTTCTGAAATAACAATAACACGTTCTGAAATTGAGGCAGTAATTAATAGCCTACCAATCAAAGAAAAAAAAAAAAAAACAGTCCAGGACCAGATGGATTCACAGCTGAATTTGACCAGAGGTACCAAGAGGAGCTGGTAACATTTCTTCCGAAACTATTCCAAAAAATCAAAAAGGCGGGACTCTTCCCTAACTCGTTTTATGAGGCCACCATCAACCTGATACAAAATCCTATCAGAGACACAAAAAAACAAGAAAATTTCAGGCCAATAACTCTGTTGAACATCAGTGCAATAATCCTCAATAAAACACTGGCAGACCAAATCCAGCAGCACATCAAAAAGCTTCTCCACCATGGTCAAGTCAGCTTGATCTTGATGCAATGCTGGTTCAACATACTCAAATCAATAAACATAATCCACCACATAAGCAGAACCAAAGACAAAACCACATGATTATCTCAACAGATGTAGAAAAGGCCTTTGATAAAATTCAACTCCCCTTCATGTTAAAAACTCACAATAAACTAAGTATTGATGGAACACACGTCAAAATAATAAGAGGTATTTATGACAATCCTATAGCCAATATCATATTGAATGGGCAAAAGCTGGAAACATTCCCTTTGAAAACTGGCACAAGACAGGGATGCCCTCTCTCACCACTCCTATTCAACATAGTGTTGAAAGTTCTGGCCAGGGCGATCAGGCAGGAGAAAAAAATAAAAGCTATTCAATTAGGAAAAGAGGCAGTCAAATTGTCCCTGTTTGCAGATGACATGATTGTATATTTAGAAAACCCCATTGTCTCAGCCCAAAATCTCCTTAAGCTGATAAGAAACTTCAGCAAAGTCTCAGGATACAAAACCAATGTGCAAAAATCACAAAATCACAAGCATTCCTATATGCCAATAACAGACAAACAGAGAGTGAAATCATGAGTGAACACGCATTCACAATTGCTACAAAGAGAATAAAATATCTAGGAATACAACTTACAAAGGACATGAAGGACTTCCTCAAGGAGAACTACAAATCACTGTTTAAGGAAATAAGAGAAGACACAAGCAAATGGAAATAATTTCCATGCTCATGGATAGGAAGAATCAATATCATGAAAATGGTTATACTGCCCAAAGTAGTTTACAGATTCAATGCTATTCCCATCAGACTACCATTGACTTTCTTCACAGAATTAGAAAAAACTACTTTAAATTTTATATGGAACCAAAAAAGAGCTCATATAGCCAAGACAATCCTAAGCAATAGAACAAAGCTGGAAACATCATGTTACCTGACTTCAAACTATACTATACTACAGTAACCAAGATACCATGGTACTGATACCAAAACAGATATATAGACCAAGGGAACAGAAAAGAGGCCTCAGAAATAACATCACACATCTACAATCATCTGATCTTCGACCAACCTGACAAAAACAAGGAATGGGTAAAGAATTCCCTGTTTAAAAAATGCTGCTGGGGAAATTGGCTAGCCATGTGCAGAAAAGAGGAACTGGACTCTTTTCTTACACCTTATACAAAAATTAGCTCAAGATTGGTTAAAAACTTAAATATAAAACCTAAAACCCTAAAAACTCTAGAAGAAAACCTAGGCAATACCATTCAGGACATAGGCATGGGCAAAGACTTAATGACTAAAACACCAAAAGCAACTGCAACAAAAGTCAAAATTGACAAATGGGATCTAATTAAACTAAAGAGCTTCTGCACAGCAAAAGAAACTATCATCAGAGTGAACAGGCAACCTGCAGAATGGGAGAGAAGTTTTGCAATTTATCCATCTAACAAAGGGTGAATATCCAGAATCTATAAGGAACTTAAAAAAATTTACATGAAAACAACAAACAACACCATAAAAAACTGGGCAAAGGATATGAGCAGACATTTCTCAAAAGAAGACATGTATGTGGCCAACAAACATTTGAAAAAAAGCTCATAATCATTGGTCATTAGAGAAATGCAAATCAAAACCACAATGCGATACCATCTCACAACAGTTAGAATGGCAATCATTAAAAAGTCAGGAAAAAATAGATGCTGATGAGGCTGTGGAGAAATAGGAAAACTTTTACACTGTTTGTGGGAGTATCAGTTAGTTCAACTATTGTGTAAAACAGTGTGGAAATTTCTCAAGGATCTAGAACCAGAAATACCATTTGACCCAGCAATCCCATTGCTGGGTATATACCCAAAGAATTATAAATCATTCAACTAAAAAGACACATGCACACATATGTTTATTGCAGCACTATTTAAAATAGCAAAGACTTGGAAACAACCCAAATGCCCATCAATGTTAGACTGGATAAAGAAAATGTAACACATATACACTGTGGAATACTATGCAGCCATGAAAAAGAATGAGTTCATGTCCTTTACAGGGACCTGGATGAAGCTGGAAATCATAATTCTCAGCAAACTAGCACAGGAACAGAAAATCAAACACAGCATGTTCTCACTCATAAGTGGAGGTTGAACAATGAGAACACATGGACACAGGGAGGGGATCATCACACACTGGGGCTTTTTTGGGGGTAGGGGCAATGGGAACAAGAGCATTTGGACAAATACCTAATGCATGAAAGGCTTATAACCTAGACAATGAGTTGATTGGTGCTGCAAACCATCATGGCACATGTATACCTGTGTAACAAACCTGCACATTCTGCACACATATGTCAGAACTTAAAGTTTAAAAAACTCCATAAAACTCATAATTATTGGTGATAACATACACTAAGCTATCAGAATTTTAGAAATCTTGTGAACTTTTGGAACACATGTTGATAACACATTTATACAGATATAACTCAGAGAGTTAAACAGTGTTTCTTATTTGACCACTGCCTACATAGTTTTTACATACCAAATAAGCCTAATAAGCCTCTCTTGAACTTCCGTGGTTCCAAAGGCTGAATTTTAGAATTTGAAATTTAATTTTGAGAAGCATGTCAAATATGAAAGGTGTAAAATACTTTATTAAAGTAGGATCACAAGTCACTATAAAATAATAATTTTGCATATAGCCATAGTGATCATTCGAATCTTTCAAAAACCAAATGCCTTCAGTCCTTGATAGAGAAGATACTTTTTCTCAACCAATCAAGACACAAGCCTGGTTTATTTTACCACTTGCTCATTGCAGAGGCCTAAAGCCTTAAACAAACAAAGTTGATAGTCAGGTAGTGGTCACAGTGGGCCTTGAATGAGACCCAGTGCCTTGCTGGCTTTAGGACAAAGCACAGTACCACAAAACTGCTTGTGTCACCTCATGCTCCAGACAGCTCAGAATAGAGACAGAGACACTGCTTGAAATAAAGTAGAAAAGAAAAAAAAAAAGTCTGATATGGTTTGGCTCTGTGTCCCCACCCAAATTTCATTTTGACTCTTACTCCCATAATTCCCACGTGGAGTGGGAGAGACCCAGTGGGAGATAATTGAATCATGGGGGCGGTTTCTCCATATTGTTCTCATAATAGTGAATAAGACTCATGATATCTGATGGTTTTATCAGAGGTTTCTGCTTTTGCATCTTCCTGATTCTCTCTTTGCCTGCTGCCATCTATGTAAGATGGGACTTCCTCCTCTTTGCCTTCTGCCATGATTGTGAGGCTTCCCCAGACATGTGGAACTGTAAGTCAAATTAAGCCTCTTTATTTTGTAAATTTTGCAGTCTTGGTATGTCTTTATCAGCAGTATGAAAATGGGCTAATACACTAAATTAATACCAATAGAATGGGGTGTTGCTGAAAAGATACACAAAAATGTGGAAGCAACTTTGGAATTGGGAAACAGGCAGAGACTGGAACAGTTTGGAGGGCTCAGAAGACTGAAAAATTTGGAAAAGTTTGGAACATCCTAGAGACTTGTTGAATAGTTTTGTCCAAAATGCTGATAGCAATATGGACAATAAGGTCCAGAATGAGGTATTCTCAGACAGAGATGAGGAACTTGTGGGGAACTGAGGCAAAAGTAACTCTTGTTATGTTTTAGCAAAGAGACTAGTGGGATTTTGCCCCTGCACTAAAGATTTGTTGAACTTTGAACTTGAGAGAGATGATTTAGGGTGTCTGGCAGAAGAAATTTCTAAGCAGCAAAGCGTTAAAGAGTTGACTTGGGTGCTGTTAAAAGCATTCAGTTTTTAAAAGGAAACAGCATAAAAGTTTGAAAAATTTGCAGCCTGACAATGTAATAGAAAAGAGAATCCCATTTTTTTTGAGGAGAAATTTAAGCCTACTACAGAAATTTGCATAAGTAACAAAGAGCCAAATGTTAATCCCCAAGATAATAGGTAAAATGTCTCCAGGGCATGTTAGAGGTCTTCATGGCAGCCTCTCCCATCACAGGCCATAATGCCTAGGAGGAAAAAATAGTTTTATGGGTTGAGCCCAGGGTCCCTGAGCTGTGCACAGCCTAGGGACTTGTTGCCCTGCCTCCCAGCTGCTCCAGCTGTGGCTGAAAGGGGTCAATGTGGAGCTTGGGCTGTGGCTTCAGATGCTGCAAGCCCCAAGCCTTGGAAACTTCCAAGTGGTGTTTAGTCTGCATGTCTACAGAAGTCAACAATTGAAATTTGGTAACCTCTGCCTAGATTTCAGAAGATGTATGGAAACGTCTGGTTTCCCAGGCAGAAGTTTGCAGCAGGGACAGAGCTCTCACGGTGAACCTCTGCTAGGGCAGTACAGAAGGGAAATGTGGGGCTGGAGCTCTCACACATAGTTTTTACTGGGGCACCACCTAGTGGATCTGTCAGAAGAGGCCACCATCCTCCAGACCCCAGGATGGTAGATCCACCAACAGTTTTCACTGTCTGCCTGGAAAAGCCACAGACACACCACATTAGCCCATGAAAGCAGCAGGAAGGGAGGCTATACCCTGCAAAGCCACAGAGATGGAGTTGCCAAAGACCATGGGAACCCATCTCTGTAACCTGGATGTGAGATTGGAGTAAAAGGAGATCATTTTGGAGCTTTAAGATTTGACTGCCCCACTGGACTTCAAACTCGTATGGGCCCTGTAGCCCCTTTGTTTTGGCTTTCTCCCATTTGGAATGGTTTTATTTACTTAATGTCATTATCCCTGTTGTATCTATGATATAACTTGTTTACTTTTGATTTTACAGACTCATAGGCGGAAGGGACTTGCCTTGTCTCAGATGAGACTTTGGACTGTGGACTTTTGAGCTAATGCTGAAATGAATTAAGACTTTCCAGGACTGTTGGGAAGGTATGATTGGGTTTGAAATGTGAGGACATGAGATTTGGCAGGGGCCTGGGGTGGAATGATATGGTTTGGCTCTGTGTCTCTACGTAAATGTCATTTTGAATTGTACTCCCATAATTACCACGTGTTGTGGGCAGGACCCCATGGGAGGTAATTAAATCATGGGGCAGTTTCCCCCATACTGTTCTTGTGGTGGTGAATAAGTCTCATGAGAGCTGATGGTTTTATCAGGGGTTTCTGCTTTTGCATCTTCCTCATTTTCCCTTTGCCTGCTGCCATCTATGTAAGATGGGACTTGCTCTTCCTTGCCTTCTGCCATGATTGTGAGACTTCCCCAGTCACGTGGAACTATAAGTCAAATTAAACCTCTTTCTTTTTTAAAATTGTCCAGCCTCAGGTATGTCTTTATCAAGAGTGTGAAAATGGACTAATACAGAGTCTATCCCTGGTAACCCAGAGAATTCTTCCAGATATCATTCAAGACCATCAGATCAGTACCTCTATGAGTATTCAAAAACCAGATCAATGCTGGGCTTCAGGTGTTCCTTAATGAAGATACAACTTAGATTAAAAAAAATCGAAGTCTTTTTGAATACCTGGAAACTCTTTGCAAGAAGGACATGTACAAACAAGCTCAGACTGCAAAGACCATGATAAATACCTAACTCTTCAATGTCCAGACAAAGACAAACATCCACAACCATTAAGACCATCCAGGAAAATACGATTTCTCAAATGAACTAACTATGGCAACAGAAACCAATCATGGAGGAATAGATATATGTGATCTTTCACACAGATAAGTCAAAATAGCTGTTTTAAGGGAACTCAAAGAAATTTAAGATAACACAGAAAACAAATTCAGAATTCTATCAGATAAATTTAACAAAGATATTGAAATAAACAGAATCAAAAAGAAATTCTAAATTTGAAAAATATGATTGACATCCTGAAGAATGCATCAGAGTCTCTCAATAGCAGAACTGATCAAGCAGAAAAAAGAATTGAGCTTGAATAAGGGTGATTTGAAAATACACTATCAGAGGAGACAAAAAAAAAAAAAAGATAATATAACACCATGAAACACACCCACAAAATCTGGAAAATATTACCAGAAGGACAAATCTAAGAGATATTGACCTTGAAGAGGAGGTCAAAAAAGAGATAGGGGTGAAAAAGTTTATTCAAAACGAATAATATCAGAGAACTTCTCCTAAACATAGAGAAACCTATCAATATCTAAGTACAACAAGATTGTAGAATCTCAAGCAGATTTAACCCAAAGAAATCTATCTCAAAGATTTTAATAGTCACACTCCCAAATGTCAAGGATAAAGAAAAAAATACTAAAAATAGAAAGAAAATGAAAAAATAACATAAAATGGATCTCTAATACATCTGGCAGCAAAGTTTTCACTGGAAATCTTGTAGGCAAGGAGAGAGTGGCATGACATATTTAATGTGTTGAAGAAAAAAAAAAAATTTTTACCTTGCCAGGTGTGGTGGCTAATATCTGTAATCCCAACATTAGGGAGGCTAAAGTGGGCAGATTGCTTGATTTCAGGAGTTCAAGACCACTCTGAACATGATGGTTAAACTTCATCCTTACAGAAATTATTAAAAAGTAGCCAGAGGTGCGGTAGCTCACGCCTGTAATCCCAGCACTTTGGGAGGCTGTGGCAGGTGGATCATGAGGTCAGGAGATCGAGATGATCCTGGCTAACACAATGAAACCCTATCTGTACTAAAAATACAAAAAATAAACTGGGAGTGGTGGCAGACACCTGTACTCCCAGCTACTCAGGAGGTTGAGGCAGGAGAATGGTGTGAACCCAGGAGACGGAACTTGCAGTGAGCTGAGATTGTGCCACTGCACTACACTCCAGCCTGGGCAACAGAGCGAGACTCTGCCAAAAAAAAAAAAAAAAAAAAAAAAAAGGTAGCCAGGGGTGGTGGCATGTGCTTGTAGTTTCACCTACTTAGGTAGCTGAGATGGTGAATCACCTGAGCCTGGGAGATTGAGGCTGTAGTGAGCCATGATTGCACCATTGCACTTCAGCCTGGGAAACTGGAGTGAGGCCTTTTTTCAAAACAAACAAACAAACAAAACTTTTACTCTATAATAGTATATCTTACAAAAGAATACCCTTTAAACATGAAGGAGAAATAAAACTTTCCCAGACAAACAAAAGCTGAGGAATTTCATCAATACCAGGCCTCTCCTTAAAAATTGCTGAAGAGAGTACTTCAATCAGAAAGAAACGAACATTAGTGAGCAATAAGGAATCATTTGAAGGTACAAAACTCACTGATAATAGTAAGTATACAGAAAAAAACAACTTGTTATAACACTGTATCTGTGGTGTGTAAACTACTCTTTAGTAGAAAGACTAGAAGATGAATCAAACAAAACTAATAACTACAACAACTTTTCAAGACATCGTACAATTAGTTGTAAATAAAAACAACAGAAAGTTATACATCAGGGAAATGAAGTTAAAGATGTAGAGTTTTTATTAGTCTTCTTTTTGCTGGTTTATTTTGTTGTTCTTGCAAAACCTATTAAGTTGATATCAGCTTAAAATAATAGATTATAAAATTTTTTTTAAAAAGATTATAAGATAGTATCTCTGAGTCTCATGATAATCTCAAATCAAAAGCATAAAACAGATACAAAAAAACTAAAAGTAGGAAATTAAATTACACCATCAGAGTAAATTACCATCACTAAAATCAAGACAGGAAGGAAGGAAAGAATAAAGAGAAACCACAAAACAACAAGAAAAAAGATAACAAAATGGCAGGAGTAAGTCCTTACTTATCCATAAAAACATTGAATATAATTAGAATAAAATTTTCAACCAAAAGACATAGAATTGCTGAATAATTAAAAAAAATAAGACCCAATGATTTACTGCTCATAAAATATGCACTTCATCTGTAAATAGACACATAGACTAAATATAAAGGGATGGAAAAAGATACTCCATGCCAATGAAAACAAAGCAAAACAAAAAAGCAGGAGTAGCTATACTTATATCAGAAAAAAATAGATTTCAAGACAAAACTATAAGAAGATAAAAAGAAGGTTACTGTATAATAATAAAGGGGTCTATTTAAAATATATAACAATTTAAAATATGTTTGCACCCAACAGTGGAGCACATAGTTATATAAAGCAAATACTACTAGATCTAAAGAGAGAGCCAGATCTTAACACAATAATAGTTGGAGATTTCAACACTCCACTTTCAGCATTGAGCACATCTTCCAGACAGAAAGTCAACAATGAAACACTGGATTCAGTCTGCACTATAGAACAAATGGACCTAATAGATATTTACAGAACATTTTATCATAAGACTGCAAAGTACACATTCTTTCCCTCAGTACATGGATCATTCTCAAGGATAGATCATAGGTGAGGTCACAAAACATTCAAAACACAAGTTAGGTCACAAAACATTTAAGTCTTAAAACATTTAAAAAATTAAATGACCTCAAGCATCTTCTCTGACCACAGTGGAATAAAACTAGTAATCAAATATGGGAGAAATTTTGGAAATTGTGTGAATACAAGGAAATTAAACAAGGTGCTCCTGAATGACCAGTGAGTCAATCAGAAAATTAAGAAGGAAATTGAAAAATTTTGTGAAATAAATGATAGAAACACAGCATACTCAAATCTATGTGACACAGGAAAAGCATTACTAAGAGGCAAGTTTATAGCTATATATTCCTACATAAGAACAACAACAGCAACAAATTCAAATAAACAACGTCATGACGCATCTTTAAAAAGTAAAACAGTAAGAACAAACCATACCAAAAATTAGTAGGAGAAAAGAAATAATAAAGATCAGACCAGAATAAATAAAAATTGAAATTTAAAAACTATACAAAAATCAATGGATTAAAAAGTTGATTTTTTGAAGAAAACAAAAAATTGACAGAACTTTAGCTAGACTAAGAAAAATAGAAAAATATCAAATAAACCAAAGGAGAGATGAAAAAGGAAACATTACAACTGATACTTCAAAGAATCATTAGTGGCTACTATGAGCAAATATATGCCAATAAATTAGAAAATCTGGAAGAAATGTATAAATTCCCAAACACATACAACCCACCAACATTGAACCATGAGGAAGTCCAAAACCTGAACAGACCTATAACAAATAATACGACTGAAGTCCTAATAAAAAGTCTCCCGGGGAGGGGGGGAACTAATACTAATTTTACTTAAACTATGTTACAAAGAAATACTTCCAAGCTCAATGGGACAATAATACAGAGCTATGGTAACTAACACAGCATGGTATTATCATAAACACAGACACATAGACAATGGAATAGAATAGAGAATCTAGAAATAAATTCATATATTGGCAGTGAACTCATTTTTGACAATGGTGCCATGAACATACATTGTGGAAAGAACAATCGGTTTAATTGACAGTGTTGAGAAAACTGGATAGCCATATGCAAAAGAATGAAACTAGACCCTTATCTCTAACCATATACAAAATCAAATAAAAGTGAACTAAGGATTTAAATCCAAGACCTCAAACTATGAAGCTACTGAAAGAAAACATTGGGGAAACTCTCCAGGACATTGGACTGGGCAAAGATTTCCTGAGAAATACCACACAAGCACAGGTAACCAAAGCAAACATGGACAAATGGATAACATCAAGTTAAAAAGCTGTTACACAGCAAGGAAAACAAAAAACAAAGTGAAGAGACAACCAACAGAATGAAAGAAAACTTTTGAACACTACCTATATGACAAGAGATTAATAGCCTGAATATATAAGAGGTTCAAACAACTGTATAGGATAAAAGTATAATAATCTGATTAAAAAAATAAAAATGGGCCAAACATTTGTACAGACATTGCTCTAAAAAAAGACATGCAAATGGTAAACAGATATGTGAAAAGGTGCTCAACATCATTGATCTTCAAATAAATATTTATCAAAACTATAATAAGACCTCATGTCACCCCAGTAAAGCATCTTTCATTCAAAAGTCAAGTAATAACAAATGCTGAAAGAATGTGGAGAAAATGGAACCCTTGTACACTGTTGGTGGGAATGTACATTAGTACAGCTACTAGGGAGAAAAACTTGGCAGTTCCTCAAGAAACTAAAACTACAGCTGCCATATAATCTAGCTATCCCCCTCCTAAATGTATACCCAAATGAAAGAAAATTAGTATATTGAAGAGATAGCTACTCTTAATGTTTATTACAGCACTATACATTAGCAAAATTTGAAAGCAATCTAAGTGTTCATCAATGGATAAATGGATAAAGAAAATGTACATATACACTTTGGAGTGCTAGCAAGTCATAAAAAAAGAATGACATTCTTTCATTTGTGATAACTCAGATGGAAGTGGAAGTCATTATATTCAATGAAATAAACCAGGTACAGAAAGACAAATATCACATATTCTCACTACGGGAGCTAAGTATTAAAATAATTTAACTCATGGAGATAGAGAGCAGAAGGTGGTTAATAGAGGCCGAAAAGGGTAGTGGAGGGATGAGGGGAAAGTGGGATGGTTAATGGATTAAAAAAAATAGAAAGGTGTTGGTGGTCAAAAATAATTTAATGTACATTTCTAAAATAACTAAAACAATATAACTAGATTGTTTGTAACACAGAGAATAAATGCTTGAGTGGATGGATATTGAATTTATTCTGATGTAATTAATAAGTATTGCATGCTTGTGTCAAAATATTTCATGTAAACCATATAAATGTATACCTACTATGTACCCACAACATTTTTTAAAAAATTGTTTTCCTTATTTTGGTAGTTTTAATTACATATTAATTAGAATTTTAACATATGTAGTTTAAAATTTCAGTAACCTTAGTTTTTGTGTAAACCTAGAATGTAAGTAATTTTAAATATTCACCACATACCAACATTTCATGAAACATTTATGCCTAATTTATTTCACTCAACCATGTTTAAACTATTCATAAAATTTTATAAGACAGTGAACAAAGCTAGCCATCATCGTTAGTTATTTTCCTGTTAACCATTTACATTGTATAAATGTTAGGCTGTAGCCACTTAAGCAAGAAGTCAAGGGTACTTAAGTGTTTTGTTATTCATAAGGCACAGCTGTTTTTATTAAACCAAAAATATTAACTAGTCTTGTCTAGTTAATTATCCAAGTCATGAGAACTTAAAGACATTTGAGTTACTTTCTACTTTTCTGACCAAGTATTTAATTTGGGCATTTAATTTTTCTTTAAGCAATTAAGTAGAGTTCTTTTATATATTTATGCAGTAAAAAAAAAAAGAAAGTCATATTTTAGAGTACAGTTAGATAGTGGTCTTTTCAACTTAGCTTGCTTCTTGAATAGATTACATATTTCTGGGTGGAGGCCTTTAATGAACAGGACAAAGAAAATATTTGCAGTTTTCATGGCCTAATATTTAATTGCTTGAGGAGAAGGTACAACTGGAAAGCAGCAAATTTACATTTTTAAAAATCAAGGATCCCACTTTTTCTTTGAATCCTGGGTCCCCCAAAGGAAAAAAATGTACCACGAGATTAGGCCAACCTTTCACAGTGCACCTCACTACAAAATATTTTTCTACGTTTTTAAACTGTGCCTTTCGTAACTTGTTGGTGAAAAGAGTCAAACTCTGTAAAACATCTAAAGAGGTATATTCTGAACCAAATATGAGTGACCATGGCCCATGATACAGCCCTAAGTAAACCCTGAGAACATGTGCCCAAGGTGGCCAAGCAACAACTTGGTTTTATACATTTTAGGGGGCCATAAGACATCAGTCAATACATGTAAAGAGGTATATTGATTCAGTCTGGCAAGGCAGGACAACTGGAAGTAGGGGTCTCCAGGTTATAGGCAGATTCAAAGATTTTCTGATTGGCAACCGGTTGAAAAAATTTGTCTAAAGACTTGGAATTAATAGAATGACAAGGTCTGGGTTAAGATAAGGGATTGTGGAGACCAAGGTTCTCGTGCAGATTAAGGCTTCAGGTAGCAGGCTTCAGAGAAAATAGATTGTAAATGTTTCTTATCAAACTTAAAAAGGTGTCAGACTCTTAGTTGATTCTTAGATCAGGAAGAAGTACTGATAAAAGGAAAGAGGACTCTCTACAGAATGTAGATTTTTCCCCATGAGAGACAACTTGGCAGGGCTATTTCAAGATATGGCAAATAAACATATTTTGGGTTAATATACATATCTATCTATCTATCTATCTACCTATCTATCTATCTATCTATCTATCTATCTATCTGTCTGTCTTATGATGTTATGCCAGTGTCAGGTTAGAAAGTAATTCATGTTATACAGGGAAAAATAAAAGCTCTCTGATGGGACTTTATGATTTGTATGGTATAACTCCCCACCCCCATTAGATAGAGGAAATTTGGGCAAGAGAAGAAAATATGTCAAAGTTTAGTCCTCAACCTAACATGTAAAGATAGGAGTAGTCCCCTGTAGTAGTAAATATTCACTATAAACAACTGCTGTAAGCCACCTCCAAAACTGCAACTCTCACCGTCAACTCACCAGCCATAACACGTACAAAGGTCAAGTGTTCTCTCACAGTACAATGTAACCTCCAGTACCACCAAGAGCCAAATATATCATGTAACAGAATACAAAAAAGAGCAGAGTATTAGACCTGTGAGGAACTTTTCCATGACTAAAGCATGAAAACCTTTTCATACACTAGAGCAACAGGGTGGACTCCAAAAAGTGTGTGAGTAGTTCCTTATTCTGTGTTTTTAAGGGGTCTGAGTAATTAGAAATCCACTCTAGATACTTTTGTTACAAATAATAGTGGAGGAGATCTGAGTCATCCCGAGTTACCAGTGGTCTATCCTTACCGGTACATAGCAACTTCAGTCCATGCCTACTCAGAAGAATTCAACTGAGGAACATAAAGCAGAAAATGAGATGGAGGCAAGTTCCAGAGCAGAAATGAAAGTTTATTTAAAAAGACCTTAGAACAAGAAAAAGAGGAAAGTGCACTTGGAAGAAACTCAAATGGGCACGTGAAGGTTAAAGAGAGAAGGTCAAGTGCCTCATTTAACCGTGATTCAAGAACTTTAATAAGTTCACCTCTTTCCCAAGATTCTTCCCTTAGGGTGGGCTTTTCACATGCCCAGTGTTTTCCTTAGCCTTTGGAATTTGAGCCTGCACAGTGTATTTAGGAAGTTATAAGCATCACCAACTGAGGCTTTCTTCCCTTTCCTGATGGAGTGTACCACCAGAAGATAACACTTCATTTTTGTCTCTTAACATGCATGCCCAGGAAGTTGCTTTTCCTGGGGTCTCCATTCAATTAACATTTTGTTGTTAACAGGTGTGGACCCAGGAAATGGTTTCTCCCTGGCACTACCAAATTATCATTTTTTAGAGAGGCAATGCAATAATTGCTGTACCATCACCCAACATTTCTGATGGGTAGGGGGAGAGCCCTTTCCTGCACCATTCAGACCTAACTACCTGTATCACTTTTATGTTGTACTGAAGACAGAAAAAAGGAAGGAATAGCTTTAATATCAGCTTTTAATAAAGTTAACTTCTGACCGTATAGCTTTATAGTTTAAAAAAATACATCTTTTGAATTTTTTTATGATTAAATTTTAGCTGCGACAAACAGATGATATTTCAAAAACTTCTTTTTACCAAAGGTACCCTCCCATTATCTTGATTAAGACTTAATCACCAAAACCAGTAATCCCTAATCACGATTATGACTTAACCAAGGATATACAAGGTGTCTCCTGTCAGTCAAGGAAAATGACCAAGGCAAATCTCCATCATTTTAGAAGATTTATTTACCAAAGTTAAGGATGCACACCTGGGACACAGGTCTATACCTTTCTGCCAAGATGATTTTGAGGGCTTAAAATTTAAACGGGAAAGGGTGAAATATTGAGAAATACACATTTTTTTTTTTTTTTTTTTTATGAGGGGAAGTAGGGGAAGATAGTCATTTATGCCCTTGTTTGGCTCAGTGAATCTACCTTTTAACATAAAATAGTGTAGACAATAGGGCAGAGAAAACAGATACAAATTTAAGAGACATGACCTCCTAAAAATAAACACATTTGGCTTTTATAATGGTGCAGGTTCCCTTTTGGGCTTCAGTGAGTATATCTAAGGCCATACAATTTTGCAGCACTGCTTTCCTCATCGTTTAGCAAAGAGATACTCATGTGGATATCATTTTGTGTATACCTTTTGTGTATAATTTGTTAATGCCGTATATGCCATATAACATCTTCAATATCTATTTGTGGCATGAAGATTAAAGCTAAATGATCATAATGATAGATGCAGGAGGCAGATAAGTGGGGCACTGGAGAATCTTTGACCCACCTCACAAGTGTTTACATGGGATGCTTTTGTGAAGATAAGGGAAACTGTCCAGGGTCTTGTCTGTGAATGCCCACAATAGACTGGTGATCCACCTGTGCACTGGGACAAAGGGGTAGAGCCACAGAAGTTTGTGCCTTGGCCAAGGGGTTGGATCCTGGCCTCTTCAGCTCATGTGTGGTGGCCTGGTATTCAATTAGTGAGGTGGGAGCTCATTGGCAGGACTTCCTCTAGATTTACTGAGTGTTTCTTTTTTTTCATTTTCTCCCAATAAATTCTGCTCTCCTCATCCTTCAGTGTGTCCATGTGCCTAATTTTTCCCGGTTGTGACAAAAGAACCTGGGTTTAGCTAAACTAAGGAGCAAAAATTCTGCATCATTTTAGTGGCCTGTATGGGGACATGAGAAAGGGTAAGATGTGAACCAAAAAATTCTCTTCCCTCTCATTCTTGAGACTTTTTTTCTTTAGACTTCTTCTGAGGGTAAGGGAAACTGAGTACAACCCCATCTCAACAGCCACAAAAATGTGTGTGGAATGGACAGGCAAATGGCATCTCCCCACCCCTCTTTTCTCCCAGCTGTGGCACAAGGCTATGTTGGCTGCATGGGTGTGTGGCATCCAATGGCCATGAAGGGTGGGAATGAGCCACTGCCCTGGGCTCCACATGGCAGGCTGGCCAGAGTTTCCCACATGCATACAGGGAGTCCTCCCCTCCTCCAGCCAGGGGTCCATCTCCATCTGACAGCAATTAAGTTTCTCTCCCCACTGGAGGAATCTATTTGCATAAGAATAAGAGGTTCTTTCCCCAGGCATCTTAAGCTCTTTTTGTCCCTTTTCTCTACCCTGTCAGCAGTTAGCACAGCCCTGCAGTTTAAGCTATTTTTCTTTTCTCCACCAGATCAAGAGTTAACTTTCAAGCAATAGTTTTGTTTTACTTTTAGCAAACATTTTACTAAACCACAACCCCAACTATCACTGTTAATTTTCTCTGTAAGGTTTTATTTATGAAAAAAATATTTCTGAGGTTTGTCTTAAGCTGTAGCCAATCCAGTGTGCTTTGCAAGTCTTTCTGTATGGTCAGCAGCAAACTTTACTAAGGGCTTCCATCTTGTTTTACATTCTTGGGAGTGTGATCTGTAAGCACATAGCAGTGCTTTGTTTTAGCCTCCACCATTTTACAATGGTGGCCCAGGTTGAATCCTGGCATAGGGAGTCCTTTCTGGTTTGAAATCTGTGTGACCTTTGCCATTTGTTGATTCCCTGCCCCTCCATGAACCACCTTGAATATTCCTTTTTCTGAGCTTTTAGTAAAGTTTGAAAGCCAGAAATATTGGCTGCTTGGCACAGCTAAAGTGGGGGTAACAAAGGATTTAAAAGGATTTTCTTGAAGAAATCTCAGCTTAATTAAAAGTTAATATCCAAGTTATAGGCATAATTAATAGACCTTGATGTTTTTCTCTTCTTGGATCTTGTTTTTCTGGAAAAACGTTTTTACTCAATTGACTGAAGTATTTTTCTCCATTTTGCCTTGCCACTCTTAATGCAGGCCTGAGAGGGAAAAGACCTCTGTTTTCCTTATGGAACCTCAGGAATCAAAGGTAGATAAATCCCTTTCAAAAATCTGTTTTTGTCTTCCAGCTATAACTGTTTATTATACCATAGAAACCATATGTTTTCCTAGTCTTGCTCTTAAAGGGCTCCACCCAGAGGCCAATAATCCAATTAGGAGTTTGGCAAATGAAAAATATTATAGCTACTGGATTCTTTTCTGCCTCACTGTGTAGTTATATAAGTGTTGTGTGTGTAATGGCTATAAAAAAATCTCTGAAAATTAACTTCAAGAAGAATAAGTATTTGCATCAAATATTTTTAAAAGAGAAGATAAAAGCTGTTGTACCTTTTAGTTCATGTGACTTTATTCTTTGATAAAGAAAAACAGCCTTAAAAATTACTGGTAAAGTGCAAATGTAGTCAATGTGTAAATTTTTGCCTAGGATTAAAAGATTGTTTTAAGTTACTTAAGATAAAGCTAAAAGTTCAACAAGTTGTGGAGGGATTGTAAAAGTTATACTTACAAAAGAAATTCTGTGTATGAACATATTGGCTAAATTCAAAAGGGTATTAAGTGGGTTTTGTTGTTTGTTTGTTTTTTTTTTGTAAATTGATCATTGAAATAAAAGCATAAGCTACCCTTAAGGCATTAATCTGCTCTTCAGTGATATCTTTAAAAGTTTATAAAAAGTTTTTGTTTTTAAATGTCTGAGTCATCATTTTGGCAAAATAAATAATTTATGGTAATCTGTAATTCCATTTCATAGCATGAAGTGTTTTAAATCTCTAACATTTAACAGGTTTCCAAAAATCAAACTTCAGTTTAAAAATTGTCTTTCATGATGCCTGGCTTTTGGATGCTACAGAGGGCCCCTGGAGCATCCAGAAGGAAGGTAAACAGGATTAGTTAACATGTCTAGGCATATGGGATTGCCAAAATAATGTCTAATCTTCAGGTTATATTTTAGGGAATAATATTAATATATGCTCCAAAATTGATTGAAATGTCTAAAATTCTAATGTCTGAGTATATGCTATCAATCACAATCAAGGTTATATTAAGTTATTGTAAACCAAGGAGATAATAAAATTTATCTGTCAATCATTTCTGACTTTATTGATAGACAATTGTCTTGTGTTAATCCTTTCCAAAATATGGTTTATAACCAACTATAGAAATTTTGACCAGTCATAGTGGCTCACACCTGTAATCCCAGCACTTTGGGAGGCTGAGTCATGCAAATCACTTGATGTCAGGTGTTTGAGAACAGCCTGGAAAACATGGTGCAACCCCATCTCTACTAAAGAAATACAAAAATTAGCTGGACATGGTGGTGCGTGCTTGTAGACCCAGCTATTAGGGAGGCTGAAGCAGGAGAATCACTTGAACCGAGGATGTGGAAGTTTCAGTGAGCCAAGATTACACCACTGCACTCCAGCCTGGTTGACAGAGTGAGGCTCTGTCTCAAAAAACAAACAAACAATCTTTGACAGGTGCTCTCAAATGCAGGTTGCTAAGAACTTTGGAGATCATAACATTGGAATGAAGGAAAAATGTACAGGATTCATGAAGAGCCAAAATGTTCACAAATATCAAGGAAAACAACAGTTAACTCAATGGACTGAACTAATAGAAAACTGAAATAATTTTTTGAACTTTTTCTTGGAACATTGTTGATTCTTATTTTGTTTTTCAGAATCAAAGAAACCCATTTTTAGCTACTTACAGTCTTTAATAATTCGGTAATATATACTTCTGTGAATAAAATTTTAAGTATATTTGTCTCTCTCACTCTTCATGGCTTCTCCAGAATCTGGAAACTAATTGTGAGTATTCTTAACTTATAGCAATATAGTTGTTTGCCTCCCTGCATTAAGAATCTGTGTTCTTCTGCAACAGGATGCAATTGGAGAAACTGGCTGTTTTACCGAGGCTTTGACTGGAAGGATATGCTTCTCTTTAAGGAATCAAGCTTGACTTGCAGAGCTGACAACAACCCCTTGGGAAAACTGGCATCTTACCTTGTCTATACTGTCCCTGTGCAGGGTTCCTAATCTGCAGTGAGTAAAGAATGTTATTTTCTAACAGGCCCAGGAACATCATGTTCTTGGGGCTTCAAAAACAGAGGAGTTTACCCAACTCACAGGTATTTGAGGGTACAAACCCATGGATGGGCTGGGCTTTAGAAAGTCCTATCTGAGATTACAGGTGGAGCAAAGTGTTATCAAAATCAACCTAAAAGGCCTATGTAAAAATAATTATTCTTGCTGCACTTTCTGCAAATAATCAGGCCAAGTATAAGACTAAACTCTATTTTGCAAACAACTTAATCCTATCACGATTTGTTTTTAATGAAAATGAGGACTGGAGAAAGAGAATTTATGTTTCAAAATTTATCACACATTTGTCATTAAAGGCTAGACTCATTAGATGTTTTTAAGTTTTTTTCCTACATTTTAGACTAACCTTGCTTATTTCTGTAAACCAACCAGCAATCTCTGGCTACAGCTCAAAAGGAACAAAAAAGGATGGGTTATGTAAAAATATGGATTAATATTCTAGTTCTGAGCAATTATCTGCAGATTCTGCCAGGTAATGGAAATAAATAACATGCCTATCACCTGGAGGTTTCCTTATTGGGAAAGTAAAGCCAAGGGAGCTAACCAAAGCCAAGCACCATGCACCCAAATCTTGGCAAGCATAACTATAGCCACAAGTTATCTGGGCATGCCACAAGACATTCTTTTCTCTTTCTAATTGGAGGAGGACTCGCTTCTGCAGCTTCCCCTTAGCATTTGGCTTATAATAAGGAGCCCATGAAAGCCCCCATGAGACACATTTTTTTGTCCTAAACTGAATTCCAAGCTTCAAGTTGAAGTCCTAGAAAAGAAAGCTGGATCTGATGAATCCAGAGGCAGACAATAATGGAAGTTAAAAGGCACAGTGCAGGTGAGCATGACTGATTCCTGCTGATTAACCCAAGTTTCTTGTTTCATGGATAAAAGTCATGGTAGTATCCATGGCATAAATGAGGTCTAGCAAATCTGAAGGCAACTGACAGCAAGGTATATAGGGCATACATGGGTAAGAATGAATATTCCTAACTCCCAGGCCCCCCTGTTAACATGGGTGAAAGCTGCTTTAACACACGTGGCCAGAACTATGTCATAGTCACCAGGACTTCAGGATATAAGAACAGAAAACAGAAAGAGAAACACCTCACTTTCTCTCACTCAAATACCCTGGGTATTCACTAGGAAGAGAAAGGAACCTGAGATATTTTGCTTCCCTCTTTCTAAATGAGTAGCCATTCATCTTTATTCTGTACCACTTTCAGATGCATCCTGAACCCCTGGGGTACCTTTGAAAAATGCCTTCTTTCTTTTTTTTTCTTCTCTGTCCTCTCTTCACTGATATGTGTGTCTCTGTACTGTGGGACACTCTCCTTGGATACATCCTTCAAGCTGGGAAAAGTTAATTTTCCAGACCTTAAACTGATTGGTTTAGGATTGGGCTCAGGGGAAGGGAAATCAGAAACCTGACATGCCAGCAAAAGGGTAAAAATTTTTTTACCAGTTGGGCTTTTGGCCTCCCTCTCTCTATGCAAACCAGTAAAAGGCCTCAGGATTTTTGAGCTGTCCTTACCACCCCCTCCCCCCAACTTAAAAGTTTCATTTTAATACATGTTTTCTAATAACCTGATTTGTCTCTTCTTGCCTTCAGGCCATCAAACTCCAAATGGTCATGCAACTGGAGCCTCGAATTATGACACCTTTTTGCCAGAGACCCTTAGATAGGCCTTGGAGGCAGATATGACTGCTCTTTTTCAAAAGCAGCACACCCTGCTAGCAGAAAGCAGTTAAGATTGGTCTTTGTCCTCATCATTATCCTTATTCTAATGGCACTTAGATGTACTTCTTTAGAGAGGGAATCATAGATACAAGAGGTAGATAAGGGAGGTCACTGGAGAATCTCCAATCCACCCCACAAGTGTTTATGTCATACACTTTTGTGCAAATCAGGGAACCTGCCCAGAGTTTTGTCTATGCATGCCCTCAATGGACTGTGGACCCATCTGTGCACTGGGAGGATAGGGTAGAATCATGGGAAGTTCATGCTTTGTGCAGTGGGGAGAAGCCTGAACTCTTCAGCTCATGTGTGGTGGTCTGGTATTTAATATGTGAAGTGGGAGCATATTGGTAGGACTTTCTCTCACTTTCCTAAGAGTTTTTCTTGTATTTTTTTTTCCTTTTTGCCCAAGAAATTCTGCTCTCCTCATCCTTCAATGTGTCAATGTGACTAATTTTTCCTCATCATGATAAAAGAACCTGGATTTAGCTGAACTAAGCAGCAAAAGTTCTGTATTAATACCATTGAAATACAGATTGTGTACAGTGAGATTGTAAATGAAAAAGATTTGTTGGTTTTGGCAGCGTCCAAATTACTTGTACTTGTGCTCAAGCATAAACTAGAGAACATTATCTGAACCATCTTGGCAATAATCACAGCCACAAGTTAGTGTCACATAGCCAAAATGTCCCATTTGGAAATAACTAATAAATATCTGGCTGCTGTACCCAATCAGTGGCATGCCAGTCAGTGTATTATAATATAATAATGAGATAACAAAGTTCTCCAGGTATTCACCTCATATCTCTTGAACTGTTTTGCCAATTGGTCCTTGGTGTAGTTTCCTTGTTCCCCAGCATAAAGAAGCATTTTGGCTGAGTTGGCCAAATGAAGGCATGAGCCAGATGAACCAAATCCAAAGTTGCATTATGCCATTTTGAAAGTGGGCCATTGTTTGAGGTGGGGTGTGGTTATTTCCTTCTCTTTTTGGTATGAGTGTTGCTAAAGTTAGCTTGTCCTTTCTGTTGAGAAACTTTTTCCATGGGCCTTGCTCTTAAGAATGTTTTGAATGGGCAATTATATACACCATCTTTTCTTATACTAGCCACTAAGGATACCAGACCATTTCTGTGTAATAATAACTTTATGGTATTTTATCCAGTCCTCACCTTGAAAAGGAGATGCCCACGATAGCAGGCTAGATCTAGTGGAAAGAGTCATGAGTCCATATATCCAGCAGGCATCCTTTTGTAATCTGTCTGCATAATCCTGATCCCACTGTAGAAACAGGTTTCTTTTATGGACAACAGTGGGTGGCAGTGACAAGAACACATAGAAAGATAAGATAAATAGAAGCAAGGTTTTGAAATTCTTTTTAACTACAAAATGATATTAAATAAGAAAAGGCAAGTGCCCTATTTTGCATAAGATAGCAATTGTCAGTATCTCTTGGACAATAATTGTAATGGTTATTATACTATAACCACAGGTGTTCTTTGGTATATAGGCCTAGTCCTGTGTCTTGGATTTAAGCAGTCTACAACATGTGTCATTTGATTCTCATCCTGGATAGAATATCAGTGTTTAGTAAACTGGAGTTGAAGATCTTTGCTGAAAGTTACAGTCCACTCAGGAGATGACAGCAGTGATTCCATGAGCCTATACCCACTATTTTTGTGGCTCATGGATCAGTCAATAGTGCCTAGTATGGGCTCTTCCATTGCAGTTGAAGGGAGTCCTTTATTAAATGTTTCTTCTAAAAGCCAAAGTCTCCAGGCTACAGATTATGACCAGGCACCTTGTCTTCAGGTAGTCAACTGTGAAAGGAATTTACAAGTTCAAATAAGCCAAATCTTGGCTTTTTTAAAAACAACGATGAATGACTCCCTTACAACATTGCGATATACCTCCATTTAAAAAAGTTGAGTTGGTTATTTTGCTTTCCATACATAAAGGCCTTCCCATTATAATTTCATAAGAGGATCATTGATGTTTTCTAAAAGGGGTAGATTGGAATGTAAGCAGCAACAGGGGGAGTGCTTTGGGCCAGGGGAGGTGAAATGCCTCTATGAACTTAGCCAATTGTGTTTTAATTATTCCATTGGTCCTTTCCACCAGTCATGAGGACTGGAATAATAGGCACAATGAAAATGTTAAAGTATGGATCAAATTTTACAAATATTTTGAATAACCTTGTCAGTAAAACTTCACAGTAACATTGTGAAGTTTACAGAGGACTCCCCATAATGGAATAACTTTTAACTGCCATTATTGTTGCTTGCCTGCAGGGAAAAGCTTCAACCCAATGGGAAAACACACAGACCATTACTAAAACATATCTGTAACCCTGAGATGATGTCAGCTGAGTAAAATCAAGCTGCCATACTTCAAAAGGTCAGCTGGAAGAGGAAAATGACCCTGGGCCCCATGGAGGAAATTCCATGGGTTATATTTGAGACAAATAATCCATTGGGAGTAAACAGTTTGTGCCATCATGGAGGATGGTTTTCAGTAACATTGTTTACACCAGGATATCATTTTATATGGATTCCAAAGGGTCAGATTATGAGTATATTTCATAAGGGGCACTTGACATCCTATAATGTGGTTATTGTTAGGTCTATACCATATTTCAGTTTCAGTTTCAGTTTTCAATAATATTGTTTACATCAGAATATCATTTTATATGGATTCCAAGGACCAGATTATGAACATATTCCTTAAGGGGCACTTGACATCCCATTGGAATAATGGGATTATTATTAGGTCTACACCATATTTCAGTTTCAGGAGTTAGGCTTCCTTCTGTTTCCAAGTAGATATCTCTTTAGTTTGGGCAATGCTTTGAGTTGCCTTTAATATGTTCTTAACTGCTTTGGATTTTATGTCCATTTCCCAGATTGAGGCTGGTGGCTCGAATGCTGCTCTTTAAGCTTAGCATTAGTAATTTGGTTACCCCAACTTTCAGTGATGTTTAATTTAGAGTGACCTGGGATTTTTATAATTGCCAAAAGGTCTGGGTTTAGAATAGTTCCTAAGAGCTCTGATACTGATACTTGTTTTCTGTATTTTTTTTTTAATGGGTTTTCTTTAGGTTAAATATTCTGTCTTCTTCCATAGCATCCGAATGTCACGAGCAACCCCAAATGCACAGTGACAGTCAGTGGATATTTTCACAGCCTTGTCTTTTGCCAATTGACAAGCTCAAGTCAGGGCAGTCAATTCGGTAATTTGAGCTTAGGAAAGACGACTGGTTTGAATGACCTCTAGTAAGAAAACCATAGCATATCTTGCTCTAAAATTTCCATGCTCTCCTCTTAAATAAGACCCATTTATGTACCAACCCATCACAGCATTATCCAGTAGCATCTCTTGTACATCTGTCTTTGGGGTGAGAAATTGGACAGTCATAAGAACACAGTCATGAGAGGTTTTGTCAAAAGGGCCCAGGAAGAGAGTGCTCAGATTAAGATTATTACAGAAGGAAATGGTAATATTTGGAGATGTTAAAAGTGAAACTTTATAAGAGGTCAGCTAGTTGGCAGACAGGTTTTGAATATGATGAAATTTTAGAAGGGTTTTCCTTAATCGTTGTACAGTTGATTGTCCCTCTGGAGTCCACATGATGGAGTCAGATTGTTCATTTTTATAGGTATGCATACGGAGGTTGAGCCATAAGAGAGAAATTCAGAATCCAATTCCTGCAGTAGCCAGCCAGTTCCAAAAATTCTCTAAGTTGTTTTTCAGTAATAGGCATTGGAAAAGGTTAAATTCCTTTCACTCTATCAGGGTTAATACTAAGTCCTTTCACTGAGATAATATGCCCCAAATACTTAACTTGTGGCAGGCATAGCTGAAGTCTGTGTTTAGACACTTTGTATCTCTTGGTGACTTTTTGAGTACATCTAGGCATCTTCCTGAAAAGTAGATATGTGTCTGAACAAGTGAGAAGGTCATCCACATACTGGATGACTATTGCACCCTGGGGAAAAAGTTAATCCTCTAAATCAACCTTTAACATTTGAGAAAAATAAGTGGTATTTTCTGCATACCCTTGGGGCATTACAGTCCATGTACACTGTCATTCCTTCCAGGTAAAGGCAAGCAATATTGGCTCTCTGGATCTACAGGAATTCTAAAGGAGGCACTGAAGGGATCCATAACTGAGGAATGTTGGCTGATAGTCGGTATAGCTGATAGAAGGGTATGAGTGTTGGGGACTACTGGGTGTCTGGGTATTATGATATTGTTTACTGCCCTCAAGTTCTGTACAAATTATCATCCTCTCCTGCTTGTTTTGTTTTTGTTTTACAGAGAATATAGGGCTTTTTCAAGGACAAGTACAAAGAATAATGAGCTCCTTTTTGAGTTAATGTTGTATGATGGGGAAATTCCATCTATGGCTTTCTGTCATAGAGGATATTGTTTACAGTTGGATAGTGGTTTCTTTGAGTGTATCTCAAGCTTTATTGATGTGCCTGAGAATATTTTCTTTATGTCTGTATTTGACTGGGACCTTAAGTTGGAGGGAATATTCTTAAGCAAATGCTCTGCTTCTGGAGTTAACAGAAAGATTGGGGAGTTTAAAAAAAAGTTCACCATTCTCTGCCCTTTATTCCAGTGTTCTCTCTTCTCCTGTAATATTTTATTTTCTGTCTCTATTTCATATTCCCAGTCACAAGGTAGTGATTTAACATCATTAGTACTAAATCCTGGTACATTGTCTGGATGGGTTTTAATTTGGAATTTTTGGTCTCCTGTCTCAAATTCTTAAAAAATGTTTACCATTTGATGAAAAAGAGATATGGGCATTATGAATGTTGAGGATATCACAGTCCAGAACATTGATGAAGGCCCCACAGTTTATTAGAAACACATGGGACCAACTAAGTGTGTCACATTTAGAGCCCTCAAGAGGAAAGTTCAATCCAATTAAAGTATAAGTTATAGATATGGATTTAAAACATGAGATAGTTTGATTAGACACATCAACCATGTTAACCCTTTTATCACTCTGAGGAATGGGGTTTCTAAATAAGGTAGGATTTATAAAAGTTATATTTGCTCCTGTGTCAATTAAGGCAGATGAGCACTCATGGTTTATTATTATGTTAATCTCTCTCAATTTGTTAGGGTGGAATATTTGCAGAGATGAAACCCTTTAACTTTCTCAGAGCACCCCTAGTCTTCCTCAGTTGTACCTTCCTGCTGTTGCTTCCATTTCAGTCTCAGGCAGTCCCTTCTGAGGTACAGTAGTAACAGACTGGAAAGGAAGAGTCCTCAGATTAAGAGGGTTTAATATTTTTTTGAGGCTGAGAGGTTTGAGAAGTTAATTGCTTTAACTTTAACTGGATGATTCAAACAGTCTTTTGGTTTTCCTTTTTTGTCATAGTGTGAGATAAATGGTCAACTAAGTTAACTACTTCATTAGTTCTGGTTGTGCCCCAGTTTGACCTATGGCATTTTACAAGGCCAGCTAAATTGTATTCTAATCTGTTTAAGAAACTTGTGTTTAATAATGTATTATTTTTATTATTTTCAAAGCAATCAGCTGACATCCCACAATATTGTCTCAAAGTTTTATTAAAATGTGCACAGTAAACTAAAGCTGATTCACTTGGGTTCTGACAACATTACTGAATTTTATTCCAACCCACAAGTCTTTAGAATAATGATAGAATGATATTTAACAGAGCAGTCACTCATTTCCATGTATCTTTGTGCTTGTCTTCTGGATGTTTGGGGGCTGGTTATTGTGGCACTACTGGGCTTTCAGGGATTAAGTGAGCTATAGGGCCTGAGTGGTGTGCTTTTTCTATCTGTTCCTTAGTGTTAATTCTGAGACCAAAATGCAGAACAGTTGCTAAAGGTCTGAGTGACCTAGGTCATAGGTTCTGGTAATGAGCTCAAATTCTTAGGCAACCCAATTGGATATTTATGGGGATCAGAAAATTCTTGAACTATTCCCCACAACTCAGCCTTTGACCAGGATTGATAGACAATCAATGGGGTTTCCTTACCTGCACCAGTTGTTCCTGAAAAAGAATAATCATATAAGATGTTCTTGCAGGGTCCCCGTTTCCTTCGTCTTCCAGATGAGAAGTTGTCACCAGGGATATCAGAGAATCAGCAGGAGGTAGAGTCGTGGAAGATAGACTCCCTTCTGACTTCTCTTGAGTGAGTGGTAGACAAAGAGGCAAAGATGGTAGATTGGAACAAGCAGGAGAAAGAGAAAACTGATCTGGTCAAGGAAGTTCAGAAAGATCAGAGTAAAGTGAGAGTGGAGGTGGAGGTGTGGGGGGCACCAAATGGGAAGTAAGAAATTTTGAGAAATTTCAAATAAACACAATAAAACATAATAAAAAAGATATCCCCACTGACCCCACAGAAATACAAACAACCATCAGAAAATACTATAAACACCTCTGTGCAAATAAATTAGAAAATCTAGAAGAAATGGATAAATTCCTGGACACATAAACCGCTCCCCTCCACGCCCAAGACTGAACCAGAAAGAATTTGAATCCCTGAATAGACCAGTAACAAGTTCTAAAATGGAGGCAGTAATGAGTAGCCTACCAACAAAAAAAGAAAAAAAAAAAAAAAAAAAAGAAAGCCCAGGACCAGACAAATTTACAACTGAATTCTACCAGAGGTACAAAGAGCAACTGGTACCATTTCCTCTAAAACTATTTCAAACAACTGAAAAGGAGGGACTCTTTCCTAACTCATTTTATGAGGTCAGCATTATCCTGATACCAGAACCTGGCAGAGCTATAACAAACAAAGGACACTTCAGGTCAATATGCATGATGGGCATTGATGCAAAAATCCTCAATAAAATGCAAGCTAACCAAATCCAGCAGCACATCAAAAAGCTTATCCACCACAATCCAGTTGGCTTCTGTGGGATGTAAGCTGGTTCAACATACACAAATAAATAAATGTAATTCATTACATAAACAGAACTGAAGACTAAAATTACATGATTAGCAATAGATGTAGAAAAAGCATTTGATAAAAAATTCATACCTTCATGTTAAAAATTCTCAATAAACTATTGATGGAACATATTTCAAAATAATAAGAGCCATTTATGACAAACTAACAGCCAGTATCATACTGAATGTGCAAAAGCTGGAAGCTTTGCCTTTGAAAACTAGCACAAGATAAGGATCCCTTCTCTCACCACTCATATTTAAAATGGTATTGGAAATTCTGGTCAGGGATTCAGGCAAGAGAAGGAAATAAATGGTATTCAAATAGGAAGAAAGAAAGTAAAATTGTCTCTTTTTGCAGATGACATAATCCTATATCTAGAAAATCCCATCAATTCAGCCCAAAATCTTCTTAAACTAATAAGGAACTTCAGCAAAGTCTCAGGATACAAAATCAATGTGCAAAAATTACAAGTATCCCTGTATACCAACAATAGACAAGCAGAGAGCTATATAATGAATCAAGTCTCATTCAGAATTGCCACAATGAAAATAAAATTCAAATACAGCTAGCAAGGAAAGTGAAAAACCTCTTCAAGGAGAACTACAAACCACTACTCAAGGAAATCAGAGGGGACACAAACCAAACATTTTATGCTCATGGATAGGAAGAATCAATATCATGAAAATGGACATACTGTCCAAAACTAATTAAAATTTATAGATTCAATGGTAATCCCATTAAACTACTACTGACATTCTTCACAGAATCAGAAACAAACTAATTTAAAATTTATATGAAACCAAAAGAGACCCTGTATAGCCAAAACAATCTTAAGCAAAAAGAAAAAAGCTGGAGGCATCATGCTACTTGGCTTCAAACTATACTACCGGGTTAGAGTAACCAAAACAGCAGGGTGCTGGTACAAAACAAGAAACATAGGCCAATGGAACAGAAAAGAGATTTCAGAAATAAAACCACACATCTACAACCATCTGAGCTTCCACAAACCTGACAGAAACAAACAATGAGAAAATGATTTCCTAGTTAATAAATAGGGCTTGGAAAACTGGTTAACCATATGCAGAAAACTGAAACTGGACCCCTTCCTCATATTTTATACAAAAATTTACTCAAGATGAATCAAAGACTTAAATTTATAAACCAAAACTATAAAAACCCTAGAAGAAAATCTAGGCAATACCATTCAGGACATAGGTACAGTCACATATTTTATGACAAAACAATTGCAACAAAAGCAAAAACTGACAAACGGTATCTAATTAAACTAAAGAGTTTTTGCACAGCAAAAGGAACTATCATCAGAGCAAAGAGAAAGCCTACAGAATAGGAGAAAATTTTTGCAATCTATCCATCTGACAAAGGTCTAATATCCAGAGTCTACAAGAAATCTAAACAAATTTACCAGAAAAACACAACCTCATTAAAGAGTAGGCAAAGGTTATGAACAGACCCTTCTCAAAACAACACATTTATGCATCCAAGAAACATATTACATAAAGCTCAACCTCACTGATCATTAGAGAAACGCAAATCAAAACCATGATGAGATACCATCTCATGCCAGACAGAATGGCCATTGTTAAAAAGTCAAAAAAACAACAGATGCTGGTAAGGCTGTGGAGCTATAGAAATGCTTTTACCTGGTTGGTGGGAATGTAAATTAATTCAGCCAGTGTGACAGATAGTGTGGTGCTTTCTTAAAGACCTAAAACCGGAAATACCATTTAACCCAGAAATCCTATTACTGGATATATATCCAAAGGAATATAAATCATTCTATTGGGAAAATACATGCACATGCATGTTCATTACAACACTATTCACAATAGCAAAGACATGGAATCAACACAAATGCCCATCAATAGATGGGTAAAAAAATGTGGTACATATGCAGATGCAGATGACTTAAACCTTTATCTAGAAAATCCCATAAACTCAGCCCAAAAGCTTCTTAAACTAATAAGCACCTTCAGCAAAGTCTCAAGATACAAAATCAATGTGCAAAAATTACAAGTATTCCTACCCACCAACAATAGACAAGCAGAGAGCCAAATCATGAATTAACTCCCATTCATATATACACCATATAATACTATGGAATACCATGGAATATTATGCAGCCATAAAAAGGAACAAGATAATGTCCTTTACAGAAACATGCATGGAGCTAGAATCCATTATCCTCAGCAAACTAACACAGGAGCAGAAAACCAAACATTGCATGTTCTCACTTATAAGTGGGAGCTGAACATTGGGAACACATGGACACAGGGAAGGGAATGACACACACTAGCACCTGCTGGTGGGGTAGGGAAGGCAGAACATCAGAATAAATAGCTAATGCATGCTGGACTTAATATCTAGGTGATGGCTTGATAGGTGCACCAAATCACCATGACACAAATTTACCTATGTAACAAACATGCACATACTGCACATGTATCCTGGAACTTAAAAAAAATTAAATTAGAAAAAAGGAAATTATGAAGATTTATTTTAGAGAGATAAAACATTTGAGAGTTATTGGTTAGCATTTTTAAGTTGTTTGTTGGCCTCCTTAATGATGAGGTGGTCTTTCTCCCCTGTTTTTTGCTACTCTCTGGGTACCATTGAAAGTAGCTCTCACATTTTGTTTGTTTAGCTTTTGTGTCAGCATTTTCCATTCTAATTCTCAGGTACACTTAACTGGGCATCTCAAAAAAATCCTCATCTAGGCCATTGTAACTTAGGATCTGCTTTGGTTATAATCGTCTACTTAATTAAATATTTACATGACAATTCACCTGAAGTATTTTGCATATGTCTTACCAGAGTTTCGAAGGGTGGAACTTTACATTCCCAAGATGCAGGGATTTTAGCCAACTTAGAGGCCTAGTTCTCCATAATTTAGAGTTCTCTTTCAGATTTGACCAAATGAGGGAGTGTGTTGGGCCCAAAGTGTGCCACTTGCATACCTAGTGTTTCACAGCCATTACTCCCTGAACTTGTTGGTCGACCCATGTCACAGCTACCTGGCACAGTGTATCAGTGATATGAACAGGAGGCAGAGAAATTCTGGGCAGAAAAGAACAGATCCCTGTCAAGGGTCCAACGTTTAAGCTGAATAGTCTGAAACCAGGGCCTAAAGTGAAAACTTAACATGCTTGTTTTTCTGCTTGAATGTTGCCTTTTCCAAAACCATGCATGGCCCACCTCACCTCCCATTTTCTGCTTATAAAAACCTCAGGGTCAGCCAGCAGAGAAATGAGAAGCAGCTGGACATCAGAGACTATGGCTAGAATCAGAGAGAAGCAGCTTGACTTCAGAGGGACAGCTTAATGACATAACTTTGGAGAAGAATTTGGCCAGAGATGGCTAGACTTCAGGGGAATATTACCTTCTCACTCTGTCCCCTTTTCAGCTCCTTTTTAAAGGCTTTATCTGCATGATAAAACTGGTCTCCACAATCACTTCTAACAACCTAGAATTTTTTTTTCTGTTGATCCCAGGTGTTTGGATAAACTCAAAGAGTTGTCAGCCAGAAAACTTTTAAATCTACCTATAACCTGGAAGCACCCCTCCTTCCATTTTGAGGTGTCCCACATTTCTGGACTAAATCGAAGTAGTTTTTTTAATGTTTTTGACCACATTAGGCATGTGTTTCCAGGACCTCCTGAGGGCCATGGTCACTCATATATGGTTCAGAAATAATATCTTTAAATATTTTACAGAGTTTAACTATTTTCATCAACAGAAGCAAGCAGAAACTCTCAGGAAAACATAATTTTTTTTTTTTTTTGGCAACAAATTAAACCTCAGTCCCTCAACTAAAAAATTTAAAAAGTTCAGGGATCTTGTGAGAAAGGAGGTCCCAGACCTCAGCAAATTGTTTTATCATTTTGAGCTATAAAGAGCCCAAAGCCAGTATCAAGCACCAATAGTGTTACTGATGGAGGACGTTCAGCTTCTTGCTGTTTTGAACAAAGAATTAAACAAAACACACAAACAAAGCAAGGAAAGGATGAGACAAAAAAAGCAGAGATTTATTGAAAATGAAAGCACACTCCACAGAGTGGGAGTGAGCCTGAAGAAGTGCCATAAGGGTCCGGTTACAGAACTTTAGGGAGTTTATATATCCTCTAAAGGTTTCCCACTTGTTATTTGGTGTACTCTCTATGTAAATGAAGAAGCTGAAGTGAATTTACAAAGTTATTCACTTTGTGTACACTCTATGCAAATGACAAGGATGAAGTAAGGTTACAAAGTTATTTACTTGATGCACATCCAATGCAAATGAAGAGGATGTTTCCTTTCATATCTGAAGTAGAGTTACAAAGTTATATACTTGGTCTTATAAAGTTGGGGGTTTTCCATTTAATTTAGTTCTAGGAAGTCCTTAGGTTCCCTGCTTTGAGACCCTAATCTCTGCCTCGTCTTCCTCCTGGAAAGACATGATGCCTACAATTATGGGAGGCAGAGGGACCAATGGTCTTTCTTCTGGAACTGCTTCATGCTGGCTTGGAGCATAGTCCTTACCTATTGGGGATCATGGAACTCTTGTCCTGATCTTTCTAGTGAAGATAGGGTAGCTTCTTGATAACCAAGGGTGATATCTTTACTTGGAACTGGCTGTAATCCTTGTCACATGATCATCTGAAACTTGATGGTCTTTAGGTGACAGGAAATGAATTTGGTTAAAATATTTAAGGGGAACTTCAGGGGGTGGATACGTATGCTGTCAGGAAGGTTTCTTATAGAGATTTGCAGGAGAAAAATCCTAGTCTGTTCTGGGATATATGTGTTTCCTTAATGTCTTAGCATGAGTGACTCTATTTCAGTTTGGTTTGGTCTGTTGGGGCCTAGCACATGAGCTCAGTCCAAAACGATGTCCTCCCATAATTTTGTTTAATGGGTATATACCCAAAGGATTATAAATTATGCTACTACAAAGACACATGCACACGTATGTTTATTGCGGCACTATTCACAATAGCAAAGACTTGGAATCAACCCAAACGTCCATCAGTGACAGACTGGATTAAGAAAATGTGGCACATATACACC
>NC_045445.1:91989908-92008944 GCF_002776525.5 Piliocolobus tephrosceles | reverse complement strand
GAGTTGATGGGTGCAGCACACCAACATGGCACATATATACATATGTAACAAACCTGCACGTTATGCACATGTACCCTAGAACTTAAAGTATAAAAAAAAAAAAAAGTTTCTAGGTCATGAAAGATAAGGAAAGACTGAGGAATAGTTATAGATTAGAAGAGCCTAAGGAAAAATAACAAAGAAATGCAATGCGGTGTCTAAAATAGAAAAAGGACATTAGTGGAAAAACTGGAGAAATCTGAATGAAGTCGATAGTTTAGTTGATATTATCATACAAAAGTCAGTGTCCTGGTTTTGATAACTATGTCTAAGTACAAAATGCTGACACTAGGGGAAACTGAGTTGGGGTATATGGAACTCTGTATTATTTTGGCAAGTTTTTTTGATTTCTAAAATTAGTCAAAACAAACAGTTAAAAGATCTTCATATATGTAAATGCCTTATAAATATGCAAATGGAAATAAAAGCAGATTTATTATTCATGTAAAAAAAAATTCTCCCTTTTTGGTCAGGTTCTCACTTGTGTATGAAAGCTCTTGCATGAGAAAGCTTTTACACAACCAGAAAACATGCAGTGAAAATGAAAATTGAGATGTTCAAATGGCCCATCAGGTAGTCAAATGTACCCAAAGCGTTGATCGTCTACCCAGGAATATGGATTTGACAAGCTAACATTGATTATAAACTATTTTAGGAATTCATCAGTAAGCACACCAAAATATATTTAATTGGGATCATTTTATCTTTTCCATGGTGAATAATGGAATGCGTTACCTTTAATAACAAAAGCTTTTAAGACTCAGAAAAAACAAAGATGCCATCCTGATTCCCCATGAGTCCATGCTTAACATTGGACTTATGTCCTCTTGAATACTAGTGGTTTCTCCAATTTAGGTACATAGCACTGATAACTAATGAGTTAGCATAAGTAATTAGACTTAGACCATGGAGTTTATTCAGATTATATATCCAAAAATTTCATTATCAGTTGATTTAAATGAAAATCTGACAAAGTATTAGCTTGGTATTCAATATTAATATCATTCACAAAAATATAACCTGAAGAAGATTAAACATTATTTTTCATTTTAACAATGTTTCCACATAACTAAGCATGTCAAATAATCTTGTTTACCTCTTTTTTCATGCTTCAGAGGACCTCTGTAGCATCTCAAAATTAGAGGTCAGAAAAGACAATTTTGAAGCTGAAATTTGATTTTGGGAAGGCTATCAAATATGTTAAAGGTTTAAAACACTTGATATTGTGAAATAGAATTTCATATTATAATAAGCCATTCATTTAGCCAAAATGATGACTCAAAAATTTTAAAAGGCCAAAACCTTTACTAACTGATAGAAGGAAATCTTAGTTTTCCAAACAATCTGTCTCTTATCTTCCCCACCACCCTAGCCCCACTTTATATTTTTTGGTAGTTTATTCAAAAGGCATAGAAAAATCTTTCATTATTTTTTAATTTTGGTGAAAAACCTGTTAAGTCATTAAATATGTACTAGGTGCCTATAAGTTCTGACTATTTCCATCATAGCTAGGGGCATGACCAAGTTCACATGTCTCCAGTCCTTATGTACCTGTAAAGCAGGCAAGTCAAACAATTTTTAAAAGCCCAAAGAAGCAGTTTATGTGACCTTAAAGCATTTAGCAAACTTAATATTCAACCCGCCTACCTTCGATCAAATGTCTTTATTTTACCAATAAGCTTTAAAGATGTTTTTAATTCCTAAAGATTACTAAAGTCATGTGAACTAAAAGGCATTACAGCTTTTATTTTTCTTTCAAAATATTTGATCTAAGTGCTTATTTTTCTTTAAGCCAATTAATTAGAGCTCTTTTATATAAACATTACATACATAGCACATATATAACTACACAGACAGGAGATCTAATAATTGTAAGATTTTTCATTTGCCTGTTTTTTAATTGGATTACTGACCTCAGGGTACAGCCCTTCAAAAAACAGGGCTAGGAAAGCATGTAGTTTCTAGGGTTTAATAAGCAGGCACAGCTGGATGTAAAATAAAGATCCCCAAAATTAAGGGTCCCATTTTTATACCAGACACTGGATCACAAAAGGAAGCAATCAGCCATCTCTCCTGGGAGTCGTATCTCTCAGAGGGGAGTGGAGAAATTTCCATAACTTCTAGGTGGTCAAGAGCGTGCTTCTCTAATCCAAATGTGCAAAGAGCTGAGTATCACCCAGATAACTGCCATTAGCCATCCTCAAAAGTGTATTTCCTACATAATTATTACACAGCAAAGCTCTCTCATAATGAGAAGTAATTTCGGATATTCCCCGACAAACTCAAAATCATCTGATAACACAATGCATAACAGAACAGAGCCTTAGATTTTGAGAGGGATCTATCCACTTTTAATTACTAGGATTTCATGAGAAAAACAGAAAAAACAGAGGTTTTTCCAAAATGGGGTCTTATGGCACCTCATCTGTTTTTCTCAAGGAGTCCCAGGCTACCAGAAGTTATCTTAGGGCCTCAAATGTGTGCATTAAGAGTGACAAGACAAAATGAAAGAAAGTAAATTCAGTTGACTGAGAAAAAAAAAATTTCCAGAAAAAACAAGATTCAAGAAGGGAAAAAATCTTTTTTAAATATACCTGTAGCTTGGATATCCACTTTTAATTAAGCTGACTTTAACCATAGCACTCTAAAAAAAGAAAAAATGCTTTTAAGTCTCTTATTACCCAACTTTAGCCACACTAAGTGGCCAATATTTCTGTCTTTTGAATATTACCTAAGGTAATGTCCAAGGTGCTCAGAGAAAGACAATTTCAAGACAGTTCATGGAGGGAAAGAGAAACAACAAACGGTAAAAGTCACACATCTGTGACCAGAAAGGACTCATTCCCCAAGCCAGGATTGAACCTGGGCCACCACTGTAAAATGACAAAGCCCAAGCTTCTGAGCCACAACACTGGGCATTCTCCACTGTCCCTCAGAGAAGGAGTCTAGAGTAGTTCATTATAAGCTTGTAAAGGCTTCCAACTACTGAAGACAATTTTTAGAGCTAACTATGACATGAACCCCAGAATTCTTCTTCTGGATGGCAGAGACTAAGAGAAAGTACTGCCACATGGTTACAAGGTCAACCTCCCGGGGACACAAAACAAGATGGAGACCTCATCCAGATATTTTTGTTTCAGTGACCTGCAGTAAAGTTTGTTACTGACTAGCCTGCTGGGTCTTATTGAGCAGTGAGCTTATGGGGTCCTAAGACCGTATTCTTTCCTAAGGTACTCCTCTTCATGACAGAACAACACAGAAAGACAAATTTATAGCACAAAATATACCAAATTTGCTGCAACTTAAGACTAGCCTCAGAATTTCTTTTCACATTAATCAAAATTTTACAGACGAAATAAACAGTAATTTTTACCATTCATTCTACCAGTTTGCACAGAGACAGAGAGAGGCTAGAAGTCCAACTGGTAAGAAATTCTTATCTCTTTGCCAGTATGTCAGGTTTCTGGGTTGTCCTTCCTTGAGTATCCCTAATGATCCTGCTTGACACTGTGCAAACAAACACATTGCCATGCATTAAGAACATTCACAAATAGTTCTAAAATTTTGGAGAAATTAAGCACAGAGAGAAATATATGACTCAAATTCTCTTTGTGAAAATATACTCAATACACTTAAAGTATCAGGGAGCCTAGTATCTAACGAGTTACTTTAAGGTTAAAAAGCTGATGTGCTCCATCAATTCCTGCAGGCATTATAAAAGTAGCCTAGGAATTCCAGATAAATGGAAGGAATGGTGACTTGCTAGAAATGCATAAGAAATAAAATACTTATTCACAGAACCAAACAGAAGCCTTCCACTAGAAATAAAAAAAAAAAAAAAAATCAATTGTTTTATATATATGGATACACAAGCAAAACCCAGAGGAGAATAAGGAGCAAACAAATAAAAGTTAGAAGCAAAAACAAATAAACAGGAAACCAATCCTAATTTTTTGGTTTTTTTACTCAATCTACCCTGGGGCTTACACTGTTACCAAGGGATCCCCAAACCCACATAATGAATATTTTATTCCTGATACACAATTCAATATTCTTAAGTCAACCAATATCACCATACATCCTGTGAAATCAAGAAATTCACTCTAGGTATGTAACCAATAAGTACTCCAGGGCCAGCAATATCTGTGCAAAACAGTGAACATAGGCTGGGCGCATTGGCTCACGCCTGTAATCCCAGCACTTTGGCAGGCAGATCATGAGGTCAGGAGATTGAGAACATCCTGGCTAACATGGTGAAACCCCATCTCTACTAAAAATGCAAAAAAATTAGCCAGACATGGTGGCATGTGCCTGTAGTCCCAGTTGCTGGGGAGGCTGAGCCAGGAGAATGGTGTGAACCCGGGAGGCAGAGTTGTTTCACTGCACTCCAGCATGAGTGACAGAGCAAAACTCCATCTCAAAAACAAAACAAAACAAAACAAAAACAAAACAAAACAAAACAACAACAAAAAAGCAGTGAGCACAGTGTGAAAGAATGCAAGCATGTATGTGAAATTTGACTCCACACTATATCAGGCTTTATGCTTAACTATATTAAAAAAACTGCTGATACATTTCCTTACAATATTTTTATTTGACTTTAATCAAGACTAAAAACTACAACTATGAAAATGTTAATTAGCCAAATTTCTCCAACTCTATCAGATTTTAAAGAATATTTTATTATCTAAACTTTTTCCACATCTTTCTCTCTTACTTACTGGTTCCTTACTACATTGTTTCATAAATAACCTTTTCAAATCTGTAATTTGAACTAACTTTTAGATAATTTCTGAATTAGAAAAATATTATTTTTCTCACTAATAACACAACTCTTTATGGCACATTTTGCATACAGAATTATGTGTTAACTAGAATTCTTATCATTAGTAACCTAAAACTTTAGTGAAACCCTAAAAAGCAATAAATCCTGAAGTATTAGATATGAGCATTTATAGATAAGAACAATTTTACAATTTTAGAAGCATTGTTTCTCATATTAGAGCCCTTTCTTAATTGGAAATAATCCAGATATTAAATGAACATCAAAAATAATTTTAAGATTTTAATTTACAGAAAAAGCTTACCTAAAACTTTTATCCCATTCACCATACTCAATTATTTTAATTTTAACAGTTTATCTAGATTATTTCTGTAAACTGAGATATTAGACACTATCATTTAAAGTTACTTTCTTGTTAACCATGTTATGAATAGCCAATGAACATCAGATGCTCACCTAAACCTAACTAAGAGTCTCAAAGTTAAATTCATAGGTATTTTTGCCAATAACTCAGAAGATTTAGCTAAAAACATTAAATTACTCTCATTTGTCAAAAAAAAAAAAAAAAAAAAAAAAGAAGGCATGCAAACCAAGATCATTTTGTTTTGGCTAGATTTATAGTTTTATAAACTTTTATGCTAAACCCTAACACCTCAAAGTATCTGGCAAGGCCAATATAAAATACAAAAAAAAAAAAAAAAAAATTTATGCTGTCAATTCTGAAGGCATTTCTATTTTAATTTAACCAATAATGACCAATAATTTTAAAACCAGTTCATTTAGTAAAGTTATACTTAAGTCACATGAACTTGAAAATTGCTTGGACTTATTTAATTTATAAGCTCTCTTTTACTTATAAGCCAATTTGGTAGACACAATATATAACAATAAGTATACATACAAATAAACACATCTAGACATATATACACACACACAAATGAAGATCTAATAGCTTTTGCCTTGTAACCCTAGCCAAGAGATAGTAATACAAACTCACTGCTTTTACTTTGTTTGCCCCAATAGATAATCCAATGAAGGCTGTGAACCAAAGTTTTGGGTAAAGCAGTCTTCATGGCAGTTTTAATTTTAAAGACCAAACCTCCTCAGACTCCAAAGAACACTGGGGCCAACCCTTTGCTTAGAAGAGCAGCACAAAACCCTGGATACATGCAACTTCATTCCACTTTTCCACTCAACAGCAAACTCCAGATTCCAAACAATATTGGTGCCAAACAGCATCACCAAAGTTGCCATTGTGATCTGTGAAAGAAAATTTTAGAAAGGGCTTAGTACTAGACCTCAGAACCTCTACCTAGGGCATCCCCTTTGGAGAGGTGAAGGTCTGGAGTTGGATCCCCTTTTGGGGTCCAGTCTTACAGGGTCAGAAATCTCTGACCTTATGTGGGCACTGGTACCACTTTTTTTGTTTTCCCTTCAGAGGCGATTACTTTCTATGAGCTTTCCTTTGGTTCCTGGGTATAATCTCTGACTTTTAGCATCCTTATACTTTGATAAGGCCATGCTTTCCTATGCTTCCTGTTTGACTACAGTGATAGCCATGAACTGTAATGATAGGAACAGGAGGCTGAGTGGGTTTCTTTTTTTTTTTCTTAGCTATTGGGGGAACCATCCCCCAATATTTCAACATAGGTTCTTTCTATTTTCCGTAAGTGTCATCCAGCTGAGAAATAAAGAGAGACAGTACAAAGAGAGGAATTTTACAGCTGGGCTGCCAGGGATGACATCACATATCGATAGGACCATGATGCCTACCTGAGTCTCAGACCAGCAAGTTTTTATTAAGGGTTTCAAAAGGGGAAGGCATGTAAGAACAGGAAGTAGGTACGAAGATCACATGCTTCAAAGGGAAAAAACAGAATCACTAATAAAGGTCTAACAAAGATCACATGCTTCTTAGGGAACAGGACAAAGGTCAAAAGCAGAACCACTGATAAGGGTTCAACAAAAATCACAGGGCAAAGGGCGAAAGCAGAACCACTGATAAGGGTCTATGTTCAGTGGTGCACGTATTGTCTTGATAAACATCTAAAACAACAGAAAACAAGGTTTGAGAGCAGAGAACTGGTCTGACCACAAATTTACCAGGGCAGAGTTTTCCCCACCCTAGTAAGCCTGAGGGCTCTGTAGGAAACCAGGGCATATCTTAGTCCTTATCTCAATTGCACAAGACAGACATTCCCAGGGCGGCCGTTTATAGATCTCCCCCCAGCAATGCATTCCTTTCCCAGGGTATTAATATTAATATTCCTTGCTAGGAAAATAATTTAGTGATATCTTTCCTACTTGCACGTTCATTTATAGCCTCTCTACAAGAAGAAAAATATGGCTCTTTTTGCCCGACCCCACAGGCAGTCAGACCTTATGGTTGTCTTCCCCCGTTCCATAAAAATCACAGTTATTCTGTTCTTTTTCAAGGTGCGCTGATTTCATATTGTTCAGACACACATGTTTTACAGTCAATTTTACAGTTAACACAATTATCACTGTGGTCCTGACGTGATGCGCATCCTCAGCTTACAAAGATAACAGGATTAAGAGATTAAAGTAAAGACAGGCATAAGAAATTATAAAAGTATTATTTGGGAACGTATAAATGTCCATATTAAGATGAAATCTTTACAATTTATGTTCCTCTGCCACGGCTCCAGCCAGTCCCTACATTCGGGGTCCCTGACTTCCCGCAACACACTTAGTCAGTCAAGTAGAGGAAGGGAATAATTTAGCATAACAAACGAGGATTTAAATGACCTGAAATGGATGCAGGTTCACCCGGAGGAGCTGTGCCACATGTAGAGATCAGGAACCACAAACAGAAAAGATAGAAAAGAGTCCTTCCCCTTTCTGGGCAGAGCAACTTCTCCATTCACTCCTCAGCCTTCAAGCAACACAGGAACGTGGCCCTGGTCAGAAACCTGCAGTTACATCTGTGTTTAGGTGCTGCCCACCAAGGGTCCTGAGTTGGAAAGGAAAAGAGAGACAGAGATTCCCCTTTATAGAGGAGAAAGTAAAAGGAGAAAAATAAACCCCAAACTTTGGGCTTACTGCCTGGGTGGCTGGCCAAAATATGTTACCTGTGGAAGGTGTCCAGGTTCTTGGTGCTTTGAACAAAGAGTTGGACAAAATGCACAAACAAAAGTAAGAAAAAATGAAGAAACAAAAGCAGAAATTTATTGAAAACCAAAGAACACTTTACAGGATGGGAGTGGCCTGAGCAAGCAGCTCAAGGACCCAATTACAGAATTTTCTGGGGTTTAAATATCCTCTAGAGGTTTCCCATTTGTTACCTCGTATACACCCTACGTAAATGAAGAGGCTGCAGTGAAGTTTCAAAGTTATTTACTTGGTGTACACCCTATACAAACTAAGAGGATGAAGTGAGGTTATAAAGTTATATACTTGATGTAGACCCAATGCAAATAAAGCGGATGTTTCCTGCCATAACTGAAGTAGAGCTACAAAGTTATTTACTTGGTCTTGGAAAGTTGGGGTTTTTCCATCTGATTTAGTTCTAGGAAGTCCTTAGGTTCCCTGTCTCCAGCCCCTATTCTCCTGCCTTAATAGGAGAGCTGCTGCAGGTCTTGGCAACCTTCACTCAGGATCCCTCTGTGGTTACAAGATGTCAATCAAAGAAAATGACAGAGGCAAACCTCCATTATTTTAAGAGGTTTATTTGCCAAAGTTAAGTATGTATGCCTGGGACACTGGTGTATGCCTATCTTCCAAGATGATTATGAGGGCTTCAAATTTAAAGGAGAAAGGGTGCAATATTTGAGAAATACACAATTTTCATGTGAAAAGGTAGGATGGGAAAATAGTCATTTATATATTTGTCTGGCTCAGTGAATCTGCCTTTTGACATAAGATAACATAGACAATAGAACAGAGAAAACAATCAGATATGTGTTTGTCTTAGGTGCGTAGAGGGATGACTTTTAGTTCTGTCCTATGTCCTCCATACCTGTGAAGATAAGTTATCAATTTACATTGCCATGGTGAACTTTAACAGAAATGCTTTACGGTAAAGATCTTGGAGCTCACAAACAAATTTCCTTGTGGGCAAAATGTGAAGGAATTATGTAGCTTTTCATCTTTGTATCCATCTCATCTAGGAACAAAAGTGGGAGGCATGTTTGCATGACCCAGTTCCCTGCTTGACGTCTCCCTTTGGCTTAGTGAGTTTGGGGATTCAAAATTTATTTTCCTTTCACACTCCAAAGAAGTGCAAAGCATCCTTCTCAAGACTCAGAACCACTGATAAGATAGCTCAAAAAAGGGAAGTTTCACCAGCTCTAAGTGGATTACAACTCACATTTCCATCTGGTCATATTTTCTAGCACCTATGCTTCTCAGTGAGCACTCAAGTATGAAGGTCCGAACTCTCCATATGCCCCATAGATGAAAAAAGACAGGAAATCAAAAAGGATCAATGGAAGGGAAAATAATTGATAACAAATGAGTACCCCAAAAGGTAAAAAATTATACAAATGGGATTGGCTTTCTTTTATTTTTATTCTTATTTTTTATTTTTTATTTATTTTATTTTATTATTATTATACTTTAAGTTCTAGAGTACATGTGCATAACATGCAGGTTTGTTACATATGTATACTTGTGCCATGTTGGTGTGTTGCACCCATCAACTCGTCAGCACCCATCAACTCATCATTTACATCAGGTATAACTCCCAATGCAATCCCTCCCCTTCACCCCTCCCCATGATAGGCCCCAGTGTGTGATGTTCCCCTTCCCGAGTCCAAGTGATCTCATTGTTCAGTTCCCACCTATGGGTGAGAACATGCGGTATTTGGTTTTCTGTTCTTGCGATAGTTTGCTGACAATGATGGTTTCCAGCTGCATCCATGTCCCTACAAAAGACTCAAACTCATCCTTTTTTATGGCTGCATAGTATTCCATGGTGTATATGTGCCACATTTTCTTAATCCAGTCTGTCACTGATGGACATTTCGGTTGATTCCAAGTCTTTGCTCTTGTGAATAGTGCCGCAATAAATGTACGTGTGCATGTGTCTTTGTAGTAGAATAATTTATAATCCTTTGGGTATATACCCAGTAATGGGATGGCTGGGTCATCTGGTACTTTTAGTTCTAGATCCTTGAGGAATAGCCATACTGTTTTCCATAATGGTTGAACTAGTTTACAATCCCACCAACAGTGTAAAAGTGTTCCTATTTCTCCACATCCTCTCCAACACCTGTTGTTTCCTGACTTTTCAATGAATGCCATTCTAACTGGTGTGAGATGGTATCTCATTGTGGTTTTGATTTGCATTTCTCTGATGGCCAGTGATGATGAGCATTTTTTCATGTGTCTGTTGGCTGTATGAATGTCTTCTTTTGAGAAATGTCTGTTCATATCCTTTGCCCAATTTTTGATGGGGTTGTTTGTTTTTTTCTTGTATATTTGTTTGAGTTCTTTGTAGGTTCTGGATATTAGCCCTTTGTCAGATGAGTAGATTGCAAAAATTTTCTCCCACTCTGTGGATTGCCTGTTCACTCTGATGGTAGTTTCTTTTGCTGTGCAGAAGCTCTTTATTTTAATTAGATCCCATTCATCAATTTTGGCCCTTGTTGCCATTGCTTTTGGTGTTTTAGACGTGAAGTCCTTGTCCATGCCTATGTCCTGAATGGTATTACCTAGGTTTTCTTCTAGGGTTTTTATGGTATTAGGTCTAACATTTAAGTCTCTAATCCATCTTGAATTAATTTTCGTATAAGGTGTAAGGAAAGGATCCAGTTTCAGCTTTCTACTTATGGCTAGCCAATTTTCCCAGCACCATTTATTAAATAGGGAATCCTTTCCCCATTTCTTGTTTTTCTCAGGTTTGTCAAAAATCAGATGGCTGTAGATGTGTGGTATTATTTCTGAAGGCTCTGTTCTCTTCCATTGGTCTATATCTCTGTTTTGGTACCAGTACCATGCTGACCAAAAATGAAATCTGGGTGTTGGCAATGAAAGTATGAAATTCTTGCCAAAAGATGGAGTTGCTTTTTTTGTGTGTGTGTGTGAATGCTCTCACCTTTATTCCTCTCAATATACCTGTGATACATGTATTTCATACATAAGAAGGTTAAGGACATGCACAAATTCTAGGTAAAACAGAGGCAGAACCATGATTAAAACATCTAGCCTGGCAATCAACTCATTATCCCTGAGTAGTGGGGGTGGGGGAGGGGAGGAGTCACAGGTGGATCATCAACACCTGGAAAATCCATGACTTCATTGAGAATGAATGACTCTAGGGGGATTCAGATAATGAAGTAATGAGAAGGAAGCCTCTCCCTCCCCAACCCCCCAGGGATGATGTTTGTCAGTATCAACAGGCAGTTGTGGGTTGTTTTCTTCTATTTCTTCCAGCAGCTTATCGAATTCATCATTAAAGTCATCTGTTTTCAACCTGAGTGTCTTCAGGGTGCAATTTGGGTGTGTTAAGGTTTCAAACAGCATCTTTACTTCACTAGACCCCAAGGGATTCTGGCTCAGGTCCAGAGTGACGAGGCTCTGGTTGCAGCTGAGCACAGAGCAGAGGTCCTCACAACTGAATGGAGGGATGGAACACCCCCACAATCACAGACATCTCAAGTTACACGGTGGTTTCTTCAAAGCCTCACATAGAAGCTTCACTCCGGTAACTCCTATGTGATTCAGTCCCAGATCCAAGCACGTTAGGCTTGATTTTTCTTGGAGAAGCTCTGCGAGATAACAGCAGCTATTGCAGTTATATTACAGTCCCACAGCACAAGGGTCTGTAGTTTACACTCGGGATAACTCAAGCCCTTACACAGAAATGTCACCCCTGTATCCCCAAGGGGGATTCTTGGCCAAGAACAGGTGTGTCAGCTCCTGGCTGACAACCAAAACAGCAGCAAAGTTCCTGCAATTGTCTTCTGTAAAGTGACAGTTTTCCAACAACAGCCTCTGCAGGAAGCATTTTGGGTGTCTCAAAGTTGTGTACAGCAACTTGGCACCCTCATCCAAGAGCTCATTGTGGGAGAGGTTTACACATGTCAGGAACTGGTTGACTTCAAGGGCCAAAGAGAGTTCAGCCCATTGCTTAGTGGTGGCAGAACAAGACACCAACCGGAGATATTGCAGGTTACATTTTGAGTGTCTCAAGACCTCACACAATGCAGGAAGCACATCATTCTGGTCATTGCCTTGAAGGGCCAGATATGTTACAGTTTTGTGACCTCAAAGAGCTAGGAAGAGGTTCCGATAAGTATCAGCTGGGGAACTGTTTTTGAACACCACTCTCTAGAGACAACAGGTGTCAGATGCTATTTGTTCACAAAGGATCCTTACTAATGAGGCACTAAGAAAGCTATTACTGATTTCTACAATGATCAGATCCTTATTTGAGCCAAATATGGAACAAAGGTCGGTCCAGAAAGGAAGCATGTGTTGATCATCCTGGGATCTCTCAACTTCAGCATCTGATTGAGACACAGTGACATTCTCCAAGAGCTTTGCCTTTATTACCTGCAGTAGCATTTTCTGCAAGTTTCAACAATGCTTGAGGCAGAATGAAAACAGCATAATGTCTACTGCATTTAAGTGCAGGGATATTTCTTTGAACGGCGCCATCAACCCCTTCACCAGCTCCTCCTCCTGAGACTCGTACAGACAGCACAAGAACTCCTTCAGGTTCGTCATTGTTGAGTGTCCATCCTTTTCACAATTTATGTCTCATCACAGTAATTCTTGTTTGATCTCCGGTGACATCAGGCAGCCAAAAGTGGTCTCCAAATCCTTGGCTCTCTTCTCGTTGGCGAAGCCGAATAAGAAGTGTCCTGCTTGGATCAGGTCGGGGTTCTTGAGTCTTTCTTCTCTGGAAAGCAGCTTCTGCACGTCCCCAGTGTCTCAGGCGTGGCCGTCCTTGTCCTCCTCCTCCTTCTCCAGGGTGTGGAACAGCGCAGTGAAAAACTGCTGGAAGCTGAGTTGGATGGAGGAGTAGCAGCCTTTAGAGACTGTCCTGGCGGAGGATGTCTCTGTCCAGGGACAGGCCGATGTCGGACTCCTGCATCCCAAGCCTTGCCAAGTCCTCTCCACGGAACACGGACATCTGCGCCCATTCGCCCTGAGCGGCCAGGAGGCTCAGCGCCCGCAGCGCGCCCCAGAGCTGTGTGCACTGCGGAACTGCGGCAAGGAAGTGCAGGAACAGCCACGTGCGGGTGGGGCGAGGTGGGCGGGGTGGTCTTCCCCTTCTACCTCTGCAGCTTCAGACTCGTGCACATGATCCAGCACACCGTGGGTGCCGAGACAGGCTGGAACAGGACCGCGTTTCTTCTCGTCAGCTCAAAGGCACGCATGGCTTGGTCCTCGTCTCCAAAGTGTCTCAGGAAATATGCCCTCCTGTCCTCCTCCAGGAACCTCTCCACCCTTACATAGATCGGCTGCTCCACCAGGAGCCATAGGTCTCTCAGGGCCCCCAGGCCACGTGGTGACTAGCAGGGCGGCCTTGGGTAACATCTTTCTCTTCAGCAACCTCCCCAGGAAGACCGGCACCGGCTTCTGCTTCTCCCAGTCCCCGCAGATGTCCTGGATCAGTGCCCCAGGTGGGACTCCCAGCTCATCAAAGCCTTCGACCACGAACAGGATTTTCTGTGCTTGGGCTAGGATGTTTGGAATGTCATCCTGCAATTCAGGCCAGTGCCTGAAGGCTAGCTCTGCAAAACTGCAGGGGCCCAGGCAAACGAGCTCCTTACAGGTGAGGTAGAAAGCCTATCTGAATTTCTGGCTGAGGTTGTCCTCTGTCCAGTCCAGCATTAATTTCTTGGCCAGCGTGGTTTTTCCAAGGCCCGCAGGACCATGCAGCACCACATGTGTGGGCACGGCTCAGGAAGCACCCTGGAGTTGCTGAACGGGATCAGCATCTTGTATCTCTGAGCCACAATATGGACCACTTTGCTGTCTCCAGGCCAGGTTTTCCACATTTGCCGGAACTTCGTCTTCAATATACTTCTGTACCTATCCTCTTTACCTGGCTTTTCTCCTTTCAATGCTTGTTTAGCTTCTCTCAGGCTGGTGACGTCTTCCTTTGTTTCTAAAAACTCTAGTGCTTCTGCTTCGAAACGTTCTGGCATTTCTTTCAGGTCTATAGGTTTTAGTTCTTCTTTCCGTGTTTTCCCTAATGATGCAGGCTTGATTTCAAAGCGGCTTCTCTGAGTTCATCCTTTACTTTCTCAGACAGATCCGCTTGGTACATTTTTTCAAAGACCTGGATGGTCTCCATCTCCATCCAGTAGCTGTGGCAATGGCTAGTGAGGATTTCTTCCAGTTGCTTCCCATCAGCCTTGTCTACCTATGTCTGGGGGAATATTTTGTAACTCATTTCCCAGGGAGACCGTCCTGATCAGAGACTTGAACTTGCTCAACTCATCCTGGCTGAGCTGTTCCAGAAGAGCCTGCAGGTTGAAGTCCAGCTGCGCAGAAGACACCATCTCGTCCCACTTGGGAACTCTGATGAGAATTAAGGGAGGAATGGAAAGGGATGGTGCCTCAGCACTCCTGTCTCAACCCAGTCCCCTCTGTGCCATGAACAAGGATACTCTCACCATCTACCCTGCTTCTTCAAGAACAAATTCCCAGCCTGGGTAACATAGTGAGACCTCTGTCTCCACAAAAATAAGTTAGCAGGGGGTGTTGGTGTGTGCCCACAGTCCCAGTCACCCAAGAGGCTGAGACGGGAGGATCGTTTGAGCCTGGGAGTTTGAAGTTTCAGTGAGCCTTGATTGAGCCACTGCACTCCCATCTGGGCAACAGAGCAAGACTTATCTCATTTTATCCTTATTTACTTATGTATTTTTGAGACAGTTTCACTCTGCTGTCCAGGCTGGAGTGCAGTGGTGTGATCTCTGCTCACTGTAACCTCCGCCTCCCAGGTCCAAGCAATTCTTCCGCCTCAGCCTCCCAAGCAGCTGGGACCACGGGCACCCACCACCACGCCTGGCTAATTTTTGTATTTTTAGTAGAGATGGGGTTTCACCACCCTGGCCAGGCTGGTCTCAAACTCCTGACTTGAAGTGATCTGCCTGCCTCGACATCCCAAAGTGCTAGGATTACAGGCATGTGCCACCGTGCCCAGCCTTTATAAATTAACGGATAACATGATTGCAATAAAAAATAAAGAGTAGCTCAGCAAATACACATGGCAGTGACAATGGACAAAAAGTTAACACCTGACTCTACACAGATTGGGTTACACATAATATAGGTTTTTATTGTTTGTTTGTTTTAATACAGAGTCTCACTCTGTCACCCAGGCTGGAGTGCAGTAGCACAATCTCAGCTCACTGCAACCTCTGCCTCCCAGGTTCAAGCGATTTTCCTGCCTCAGCCTCCCCAATAGCTGGGATTACAGGTGCACACCACCATGCCTGGCTAATTTTTATGTTTTTAATAGAGATGGCGTTTCACCATATTGGCCAGGCTGGTCTCAAACTCCTGACCTCAAGTGATCTGCCCTTTTGTTGTTGCTGCTGTTGTTGTTTTTAATCCTGCAGGACATCCAAAGCAGGTCTTTTGAGCATTTGACATATTTTAACTTATTTCAGATCTTATTTCAAATGGAACGCAGCTTAGTTAATTCCCTGGATGTTAGCATTTCAAATACATTAAAAGATTTACATCTCCAAAGGAATGCAGGGCATTTAAAAGGGTATTGTCTGATAAACAGTCAATAAATAATCAATTCCATTCATTACCTCTGGTTTAGAAAATAATTTGTTGGATCTGTATTTTTGTAATCTCAGTAGTGTTATTCCCATTCTATAGTATTTTCATTTGTTTATTCCAAATTTAAATGCATTTTCTTCTCTCTAGAAGAAGAAAATATGTGCATTGTGGAATTTCAAAAGGAAAAAAAAATCTGCCTAAGATATATATGGGAGCCAAAGGAGCAAGCAGAAAGGAATGAGTTCAGATCACAGGGATAGAAGGAGAAGGAGCAGTTGAAGGCAATAAAAAAAAAAAAGTCTTGAAAATATTTTTAAATACTTTCAAATATCCTTTTACTTATGCCTTGAATGTAATTTTTTTTTCTCTCAAGATTTCTTTTACAAGTTTTTAAGTGCCATTAGAAGTAACTCTCCTATTCAAACTATCTTTTTCCAGTTGTGCAAGTAAATAAATTGTTAATCATTTCAAAAGATCATAATTCTGATCATTGTTGCTTATGACTATTCTGGGTTAGGTGAGTCCACTCTTCTAGATATTTACAAGGTGTTGTCCCATAAGCATCATACATAAATCTAGCTGGTGTTTCTAATGGTGGTTGTTTTGTAAAAGACTGCTTGAATTTTGAAGCTTGAATTTTTATAATCTAGGAGCTTTTCAAAAGTGGCCAAAGTCAGGAATATGTGTGGGTAAAAAGTGTGCTGCTTATGAGTGTCGCTCTTCCAGGTTTTACCCAAGCATCATAAATCACTTGCATATGTGTCTTGGACTGCCTCTAAGTGCCAAGTGACAGCAGAGTGCTCATATTATGGGGAGTTGTGGGTCAGTTCCTCATACCCATCTGGAGGAACAGAAACATCATCCCTTAAAAATGTTCTTCTGGTGGTAAGGTCCCTATGAGACTGTGTCACATCATGGGTAATGACTCAGACACGTCTGCAAAGCAGTCACTTGGAGCACTCAAATGGGTCAGAGTGAGCAAATCACCTCTTTTCTTTGGGAAAAGAGAACTCACCCTATTTTCTTTGGGGCAAGAGAACTCACCATATTTCAATTAGGAACTAATAGGAACTAGTCACAAATAAAAAAACTAAGTCTAAATTTTTAAGCAATAGGAAACAGTTGCAATGTTAAAAGCATGCTGTGTGAAACAAAACCAACATTGCCTAAGTACCAATCCTTTGACCTCAGCCTCCTGCTGTGAGACAGAGGCAGAAAAAGGCAGTTCTCTGCAGATCTCCTTACCCAAATCTTTTGTCCAAAGACAAAGACAGAAGTTTTCACTCCTGAGGTTGGAAAAAAAGGAGTTAGAAAATATCCCAAATAAAGTCTAGACCTTCAATCATGGAGTGGGAGATCTAAATTCAGGAGCACTCACTTGAAACACTTAATGGGACTTCTAAAGATGGAGAGAATGCAATGTGTTTATGCTGATACTGAGCATAACTTTCAGAGAGAAACACTCAGTGGTAGGGAGAAGTTACTCTGAATCCTGCTCACAGGGCCAGAAATGTAAACCTAAAAGGAAGAGACTGAGGCCTAAAATATTATTTAGAGTTTACTTAGGCCAAAGTAAGAAGAGCAGCCCAGAAGACTCAGACTCAAAGAACCTTAGGTATGAGTTACTTCTATGTCTTCTTTGGGAAAATGTTTTTAAGATCCTATGTTCATTTTTTCACTGGGTTAACTTTATTGTTATTGAATTGTATGTGTTCCTTATATATTTTGGATATTCACTTCTTATCATACATATGCTTTAAAAATATATTATCCCAATATGTAGATTGTCTTTTTTATTTGTTGATTGTTTCTTTTTATGTGCAGAAGTCTTTTAGTTTAATGTAGTCCCACTTGTTAATTTTGCTTTTGTCTTCTTTGCTTTTGGGGTTGTACTAAAAAATATCATTGACCAATGTCCGAGGCTTCCCCCTGGATTTTGTCAGTTTTAGGTTTTATATTTAAGTCTTTAGTTCATTAAAAGTGATTTTACATATGGTATAAGATAATATTCTAATTCAATTGTGTTGTTTGTGGAGATCCAGTTTTCCCAAGACAATTTGTTGAGAGAGTTTCTTTTCCCCATTGTGTATTCTTGGTACCCTTGTCAGAATTACTGGCCTGTATATGTGTCAGTTTATTTCTGGTTTTTCTATTCTGTTTCATTTGTCTATTTCTCTGCTTTTGTGGTGGCACTTCACTTTCAGATTGCAGAAGCTTTGTTACATATTATGAGACCAGGAAGTGTAATGCCTTCAAGAATTCTTCTTTTTCTCAATAATTATTTGGCTACTCATAGTATTTTGAAGTTGTATACTAAATTTAGAATTGTGTCTTCTATTTCTGTTAAATAGTCTATTGGGATTTTTATAGGTATTGCATTCAATTTTTATAGGTATTGCATTCAATTTGTATATAACTTTTTGTAACATGGACATTTTAAGAATAATAATCTTCTAATTCATAAACACTGGATATCTTTTGATTTATTTGCATCTTCTTCGATTTCTTTCATCAATGTTTATAGTTTTCAGTATAAAGGTCTTGTACCTCCTCGATGTAATTTGCTTCTAAGTATTTTTTATTTTTTATTTTTGAAAATGGGATTAAAAAATTTGTTTTGGATAGTTCACTCCTACTGAATACAGAAACAAATAATTTGTGTATGCATTCCTCAGTTTCTATTACCCAGTAAATAATGTACAACATTCAACCAAAACATTACAAGGCATGCAAAAATGGAAGAACAATTAAAGTCTGAAGGAAAATGCAAACTTCAGAAAGACTCTAAAAACTTTACAAATAAATATAATTTATATGGTAAAAGAAGATAAACAAAGGAGTCATAAAAATGTTCAATTAAACCAGTAAAGGAAGAAAACAGGAGGGAAGAAAACAAGTTCAAAGAGTAGAAAACAATAACAAACATAGTTAATATCAATCCAACTATAACAATAGTCTTTCTATATGTGAATGTTCCAAATACACAAATTAAAAGAATAAAATTGTCTTAGTGGATTAACAAAAACAAACTCAGCAATATGCAATCTATGAAAAATCCACATTAATATGAATATTTAGAGAGATTAAAAGTAAAACAATAGAGAAATATGCATTATGCTAACACTATTTTTTAAAAAGCCAGAGTAGATATATTAATTTCAAACAAAGCAGATGTCACAATAAGGAAAATTACTGGGAATAAAAAGCAACACAACCTAATGATAACATGATCAATTATCTGATAAGACATAATAATTCAACTATTTGTATCCTTAACAGAGGACCAAAATATATGAGACCTTTTATTTATTTCTCTTGCCTAATTGCTCTGGCTAGGATTTTCAGTACTATGTCAAAAAGTGGTGAGAGTGGACATCCTTGTCTTGTTGGTACATACCCAAAGGATTATAAATTATTCTACTACAAAGACACATGCACACGTATGTTTATTGCAGCACTATTCACAATAGCAAAGACTTGGAATCAACCCAAATGTCCATC
>NC_045445.1:91947556-91959908 GCF_002776525.5 Piliocolobus tephrosceles | reverse complement strand
GTATCAGCAGCAGAGGTTGCAGAAGATAGAATATTGCTGAACAGCGAGTGCACCTGTCTGATTCTTGCTTTGGAAGCTTCCTCTCAGGGGTGTACTCCACCCTGTGAGGTGTGGGGTGTCAGACTGCCCCTAGTGGGGGATGTCTCCCAGTTAGGCTACTCAGGGGTCAGGGACCCACTTGAGCAGGCAGCCTGCCCCTTCTCAGATCTCAACCTCCGTGTTGGGAGATCCACTGCTCTCTGCAAAGCTGTCAGACAGAGTCGTTTGCATCTGCAGGGGTTTCTGCTGCTTTTGTTGCTGTTTTTGTTGTTGTTTAGCTGTGCCCTGTTCCCAGAGGTGGAATCTACAGAGACTGGCAATGGCGGGCGCCCCTCTCCCCACCTCGGTGCTGCCTTGTGGTTAGATTGCAGACTGCTGTGCTAGCAATGAGGGAGGCTCCGTGGGCATGGGACCCTCCTGGCCAGGTGTGGGATATAATCTCCTGGTGTGCCCGTTTGCTTAAAGTGCAGGTTTGGGGTGGGATTTACCCGATTTTCCATGTGTTGTGTGTCTCAGTTCCCCTGGCTAGGAAAAGTGATTCCCTTCCCCCTTGCACTTCCCAGGTGAGGCGATGCCTCGCCCTCCTTCAGCTCTTGCTGATCAGGCTGCAGCAGCTGACTGGCACCGATTGTCCCGCATTCCCTAGTGAGATGAACCCCGTACCTCAGTTGAAAATGCAGAAATCACAGGTCTTCGATGTCGCTCGCACTGTGAGTTGGATACTGGGGCTGTTCCTATTCAGCCATCTTGCCACCATAGTTCGTTTTTGTTTTTTTTTTTTTTCTTTCTGTCTCTGCCTGGAGATAGGCAAGCCCAAGAGGCTAAAGGTCAGAGACATTTCAGAACCTGTTAGGTGTTTGATGCATACAACTGTGATCAGAATTCATCAGATCACCTACTTTTTTGCCCATGAAAACACCAGTATGAGGCTAGTACAGGACTAGTATATGGTTGCATAGTGCTAGTATGAAAGTGTGATGGGTAATTTTCCGAGATCAGACAAGGTCAGACACGTTCAGGGTAGCATGGCCATAGACAGTGATAGGTAATTTTATGTGTTAAATTGGCTTGAATATGAAGCCTATTTTTCTGGCACAAACCGTATTCTAGATTTTGCTGTGGAGGTATTTTGTAGAGGTAATTAACGTTAAAAATCAATTGGCTTTCAATAAATCAGATTACCCTCCATAATATGAGTGGGTTTCATTCAGTAAGTTTAATGTCTTAAGAGAAAAACTAAGGTTTCTCAGACAATAAGGATATCTAAATTAAAACTATAACATAGAAATCCTACAGGCCCATGAAGCACAAGAACTCTGGAGGTATCTAGGCTACCTCCATCCAGATTTCAAATTATGCATCAGGGACTCTCAGGGTTCAGGCGGAGAACTTCCACAAGGGCAGGACTTCCACAGCTATTCCCTACTAGGGCAATTTCTAGTGGAACTATGGGAGTGATGCCATCACAGAGGGTCTCTTCTAGGGCAATGCCCAGCAGAGCCAGAGAATCATGACCACTGCAGAAAATCCCTAATGGGGCAGTGCTTAGTGGAGTTATGGGGGCAGGGTTGCTTCTGAAACTCCAGAACTATAGAGTCACCAATGTGCATGGGAGTCACCACAGCATGGGAAAGTTGTAGGCACCCAACTCTAACCCCTAGGAACTGCTGGTTGGGCTGCTCCCAGCAAAGCCATTATGTTTGGGCTTCCTAAAGTCTTGGAGGCCCAACCAATACCCACCCACGTATGTCCAGAAGGCAGGACATAGGGTCTAAGAAGATTTTTCTCCAGCCTAAGATTTAATGTTTTTTGCACTGTTGGATTTTGGACTTACTTAGGAGATGTTACCCCTTTCTCCTTTCCTATTTCTTCCTTTTCGAATGAGAATGCTTATCCTGTCTTTCCCATCATTGTATTCTGGGAAGCCTACAGCTTGTTTTGTTTCACAAGCTCACAAGTGAAGGACAATTTGTCTCAGGATAAAATACACCTTTGTGTTTCCTAACTGATTTAGATAATATTTATACGAGGCTGTGGACTTTAGACTTTTGAGTTAGTGCTAGAGAAAGTGTCAATTTTGGAAGACTATTGGGATGTATTGACTGTATTTTGAATATAAAAAAGACACACATTTAGGGGGACGGGGTAGAATGTTATGATTTAAATAGATATTTCACTACAAAATTCATATACTGGGACCTAATATCCAATGTGACAATAGGTGGGGTTTTAGGAGAAGTGATTAAGTAATAAGGTATCCATTGTTATCAGTGAGAATAGTGCTTTTATAAAAGAGGTTGAAGGGAGTGGCCTATTCGTTTATTGCCCTTCCACCATGAAAGGACACATTATTTATCCCCTCTGGAAGATGTAGAATGAAGGCACAATATTAGTTGCAGAGGAAATCCTTAAGAGACATTAAATCTGCTAGTCTCTTGATCTTTGACTTCCCAGCTCCAGAAATGTGATAAATAAATTTCTATTATTTATAAATTACCCAGTTTGTGGTATTCTTTATAGCACAAGGAATAAACTGAGACATTCAGTGTCATTCTAACAATTGTGAACACGCCAAGGAAAAGAACAACATGGAATTAGGGACCATTATTAGAGGTGAAAGGAAGCCCGAGGTGTGTGAAAAAAGAAATCCTAGGACAACAGTAGACCTACTGAAACTCTTACAAATTGGAGTAGGAAGACAGAAGTTTCTTCAAGGGATATTTATTGTGAGAAGAAATGAACATGAAGAGACAGGAGATGTATTTGATTGTTTTGAGATGATGTTTACACGATGTGTGGCAGACAACTGGCATTACTGAGGAGAATGCTCAGAGAATGCTAAGCAAATGAACTAAAAAGGCATTTTATTAGGAAAAACCAAATATTGGCAAGAAAGAAATGTTGTCCAAATTTTTTCTTTTTCTTTTTGTCTTTTTCTTTCTTTCTTTTTTGTTGAGACAAAGTCTCGCTCTGTCACCCAGGCTAGAGTGCAGTTGCACAATCTCAGCTCACTGTGACCTCCGCCTCCCAGGTTCAAGTAATTTTCATGCCTCAGCCTTCTGAGTAGCTGGGATTACAGGCATGTGCCATCAAGCCTGGATAACTTTAGTATTTTTCTGTAGAAACAGGGTTTTGCCATGTTGGCCAGGCTGGTCTCGAACTCCTGACCTCAAGTGATCTGCCTGCCTCAGTCTCCCAAACTGCTAGGATTACAGGTGTGTGCCACCACACCCAGCCCCAATTTTCTCCATGTCTCATTGTAAATATTCTAAATAATTAGTAGAAATTTAAATACAAACAAATACATATTTATATTGGAAATATGAGAGAATAAGTATGTTTACGTGTGTGTAGATGAGTACTATGGTTTCAATGAAACTGTCCCTCCAAAATTCAAATGTTGGAATTTAAACGCCAAGGTGATGGTATTACAATGTGGGGTCTTTTGGAAAATGATTAAGTCACATGGGCTCTGCCCTTGTTAATGGGATTAATGCACTTAAAAAAGAGGCTTCAAATATTTGCTTAGCGCTTTCGCTACTTTTGCTCTTGATCATGTGAGGACATAGTTTGAATGCTCTCTGGATGATGCAGCAAAAAGGCATTATCTTGGAAGCAGAGAGCTGCCTCACCAGACAACAAAACTGCTGGCACTTTAATCTTGGACTTTCTGGCATCAAGAATTATAAGAAATATATGTATATTCTTTATTAATTATCCAGTATTAGGTACTTTCTTACTGTAGCACAAACGGACTAAGACAGTGGGAAAAGGGATACCATAAGAATTCAAACGTTATGTTAATTAACTGTAAATAAATGACAAAACTTGAGATTTATTAAACAATTATTATTGTGACATTGTGTTTTTCTAAGTGTTATAGAAGTGTCAAATCACTGAATCCTCAAATAAACCTGTGCTGTATTCTTGTCTCCATTTTACAGAAAAGGAAACAGAGACACAAAGGGAATAAACAAATAAGAATTTATCCACTACCTGTTACTATCTCCTCTTGTCCTAAAAGTGAATAATGAAGAGGGGTATAAGGATATGTTTTGGACACATAACAAAATATGCTTAAATAGTGGACTGTGGTTGTTTCTAGGGAGTGACATTTCAGTGTAGGCAGTAGTGAGGCATGGGGCTGCTCTTTCTCATTATAATTCTGTAGGACTGTTTGATTTCCTAAATAATGTACATTATAATGTTAAAATAATAATAATTTAATTGAACAAAATAAAAGTATGCATGGTCTATATATTATAGGCACTCCTCTGTGGTGTTTGAGCATCTTCAGAATTTCCACTCAATTGTGACTACTTGATGCTTTGTATAATATGTCCATGAAAAGGCAACCTAATTCTGGAATGCTTTTTAGCAAATGTAAATCTCTTACTTTATTGTTCTTCTTACTTTAGTCATATGTTGATGATACCTTTTTTACACTTGGTATGTAGGGAGGGAGAACTATTGTCAGAAAACATGTTATAACTACCACTGGAAAAAGTCACATTGTATTATATTTTTCTGTACATTGACAAAATCTATTTAATAGAATCATTAGGCAGTGATGTCACAAAAATGGGAGTTGATTCCATGGTAGAAGTGACCTGACTTCCTCCCACAGAGGGAGTCAGGTCACCTCTATCAATGAGGCTCATTTTGCAGGTGCTGAATTTGTACTCCATGTTCCCAGTTATGTCTGAACCAATCAGGGTCCTTGTGAAAGAAGCAGCTGGTCAAATTGCATATTTAGTGCTGTACAGTATTGGAAATAGATGAGTCTCTGATAAAAACCAGCCTACAATTCTTTTGCTGATGTGTATCACCCCTATGATGAGTGTCCTGGATGGTGTCCTAATGAAACTGCAAGACTGTGCCCTTTCCCTTTGGAAAGATATCATTGCAGCTGACAAAGAAGAGCTGGTCTTCAAAGACTTGGATGTGGCCATTTTTGTGGTCTCCAAGAAGGAAAGGCATGGAGAAGAAAGATTTACTTAAAGCACATGTGAATATCTTCAAATGCCAAGATGCAGCCTTGAAGAAATATACCAAGATGTTAGTTAAATTTATCGTAATGGAAAATCCAGTTAATACCAACTGCCTGATTTTCTTCATGTCAGCTCCATCTATCCCCAAGGAGAACTCAAGTTGATTGATTCATTTGAATCACAACCGAGATGAAGCTCAAATCACTCTTAAACTTTGTGTGACTGCTGAAAATGTAACGAATGTCATTATCTAGAGGGACAATTCCTCAATTCAGTATCCATATGTCAACCATGCCAAAGAGAAATTGCAAGAAAAGGAAATTAGTGTTTATGAAGCTCTGAAAGATGACAGTTGGCTCAGGGAGAATTCATCATGCCTACAGCAGCATGATGCTGCTGTCATCAAAGCTTGAATACTATCCAGTGCAATGTCTACCATGAAAGCTATCTCTGACTGTCAGAGATATTTGGTTTGAAACACCAGAGGGTGAGTTTATGTCCCTGGGTGTTACCTCTAATGGCAGCTCTTATGGTATTCCTGATGATCTGCTGCTCTGCTGTGATAATCAAGAATGAGACCTGAAAGTTTAAGTTCTCCCTATTAATGATTTCTCATGTAAGGAGATGGATCTTACTGCAAAGGAACTACTTCTGAAGTATTGGACAATAAACTAGTTTTGAAGTTCTTTTCTTTGCCTGACTAGAAAATCATTTTGATGTTACTAAATGTGCCAAAGCTCAAGAATCTAAATAGCATCTCTGGCTCTGGTACCAAATAATAATAATGCTGTACTTAAATTACATGTAAAGAAAACATATCAAAGAGTATGTGCTTCTTGGTACATATTTGTAAATGACAATTTATTATCATGTTGTTACTGCTGCATTTTAAATAAATATATACTCAAATGAAAAATAATAAAATATACTAAAACTATTGGAAATAGTTTATAAAATGTATTAAGAAGAAACGTTTACAATTGTCTGCAGTGTACTATATGTTTAAGCAAAAGCAACATCTTTTGGGAATGTCTCTAACCTTAAGGGAGGCTGCCTAGAATTGAGAAAAGAGAAAGAAAAAGAAAGGCATTTTTAGACTGAGGAGATGGGAAAGCCCTAGGCATCAGCTGTGCTTCAATTCAAGCCTGGAGAAAAATTAGTTCAGATTGGAGCAACAAATTAAGGTCTCAAAGAGATTTTTCAAAAGAAAATAGATCATAGCTCATCTCATATACTTGAAAGTATTGCAATTCATTTTAGTACACTCAAGGTCTTGGGGATAAACTTATGGTAGGTACATAGAAAATATAGCAATTACATATTAAGACAATTATTAACTTCAGGGAAAAAGACAATATCACATATTAAGGTAAAATGTGGATATTTATTTCACAGGAATCAATCAGGACTTTTCATGGCTTAATGTCACCCCAGGTGCCCAAGGAAGTGAGCACCCAGGCTTTCTTGCTGTTTTGCCCAGATGTGTGGGAAGAGAGAAACAGGGATATGTGAGACCTGAAAGATGTCAGTCATCAAACATCAAAAATAAAGTCAGACTCTTTAATAAAATGTACTCATAATGCTTGACTGACAATTAAAATATGCCTATTTTATCTAAGTGAATGTGACTTTGTTTAAGTTAGACATTGTGGTAGTCTGTGAGGCCTGGAGCCTGAGATCAGTAAAGACAGTGAAAGGTTTATTGAACACCTATTTCAAGAGCTCAACATTGTGTAAGGGACATATTTCCCTTTACACAATGAACAATGCCATCCTTGTTCATTATCTATGATGTCTGGAAAATTTTTAATTATGTCAATAGCTCTTGGGATGCAGGTGGATTTTGTTTATGTGGATAAATTATATAATGGTGAATTCTGAGATTCTAGTGTACCCATCACCTATGTAGTGTGCATTGTACCTAATGTGTAGTTTTATATCCTGGCTCTCCTACATTCTCCCTTTTGATATTCTAGAGTCCATTGTATCACTCTGTATGCTTTGCATATTCATAGGTTAGCTCTCTCTTTTAAGTGATGCTAAAGCCAACTAAATATGGCCTGCGAAGGACCATATTTAGTATTTCTATATTTGAGTCCTTGTGGACAAACCATAACCTAACTTAATAGGTAGACGAGATTGAAAACTTAGGAGTATGTGTCTCTAACAAAAGCTGAGTCTTGGCCAATCCCAGCAGCCATACTTCAACCACTCATACAATGCCAAGTGTTTAAACTGTGTCCAAATAAGGCAAACACCAACCTGTAACCAATCCAGCTGTTTCTGGACCTCGCTTCTGATTTCTGTACGTCACTTTCCCTTTTGTTTTTTGTCTATGAATTTGTTGTGACCATGAGGCATCCCTGGAATCCCTCTGAATCTACTGTGACTCTGGAAGGTGCCCAATTTATGAATCTTTTCTTTTTTCTAGTTCAATTAAACTCTGTTACAGTTAATTTGTCAGAAGTTTCCTTTTAGCAGATCTGGTATCAGAAGTTGGATTTGAAGAAAACTCTGTGAACCCCAGGAACACCAGTCGACCAGATGAGGTGACTGTGGAACCAGTTGTGCTCACTGCTCTCTTGATTGTAACTGAAGGTCGTGGGTGAGTTTTCTCTCAGATTTGGAGCTTCACTAACATGTGTTCTGAGTTCTCTGAGTTTATTTGAGCAATACTTAGACTGGACTGCATCCAGGATCAAATTGGACTTGATAATTAAATGGATTGGATTCAGTTAGAGGGGTCAGACCTTGTGCAGGTACCTTATTTTATTTTTTTCCTTTTTTTTTATTATTATACTTTAAGTTCTAGGGTACATGTGCACAACGTACAGGTTTGTTACATATGTATACATGTGCTAGGTTGGTGTGCTGCACCCATTAACTCGTCATTTACATTAGGTATTCCTCCTAATGTTATCCCCCCACCCCCACAACAGTCCCCAGTGTGTGATTTTCCCCACCCTGTGTCCAAGTGTTCTCATTGTTCAATTCCCACCTATGAGTGAGAACATGCGGTGTTTGGTTTTCTGTCCTTGTGATAGATTGCTGAGAATGATGGTTTCCAGCTTCATCCATGTCCCTACAAAGGACATGAACTCATCCTTTTTTCTGGCTGCATAGTATTCCATGGTGTATATGTGCCACATTTTCTTAATCCAGTCTATCATTGATGGATATTTGGGTTGGTTCCAAGTCTTTGCTGTGGTGAATAGTGCCACAATAAACATACATGTGCATGCGTCTTTATAGTAGCATGATTTAGAATCCTTTGGGTGTATCACCAGTAATGGGATGGCTGGGTCAAATGGTATTTCTAGTTCTAGATCCTTGAGGAATTGCCACATTGTCTTCCACAATGGTTGAACTAGTATACACACTCCCACCAATAGTGTAAGAGTGTTCCTATTTCTCCATATCCTCTCAAGCAACTGTTGTTTCCTGACTTTTTGATGATTGCCATTCTAACTTGTGTGAGATGGTATCTCATTGTGGTTTTGATTTGCATTTCTCTGATGACCAGTGATGATGAGCGTTTTTTCATGTCTGTTTTCTGTATAAATGTCTTCTTTTGAGAAGTATCTGTTCGTATCCTTTGCCCACTTTTTGATGGGGCTGTCTGATTTTTTCTTGTAAATGTGTTTAAGTTCTTTGTAGATTCTGGATATTAGCCCTTTGTCAGATGGGTGGATTGTAAAAATGTTCTCCCATTCTGTAGGTTGCCTGTTCACTCTGATGGTAGTTTCTTTCGCTGTGCAAAAGCTCTTTAGTTTATTTAGATCCCATAGCTTTAGCTTTTGTTACCATTGCTTTTGGTGTTTTAGTCATGAAGTCCTTGCCCATGCCTATGTCCTGAATGGTATTACCTAGGCTTTATTCTAGGGGTTTTATGGTTTTAGGTGTAACATTTAAGTCTTTAATCCATCTTGAATTAATTTTTGTATAAGCTGTAAGGAAGGGATCCAGTTTCAGCTTTCTACATATGTCTAGCCAGTTTTCCCAGCACAATTTATTAAATAGGGAATCCTTTCCCCATTTCTTGTTTTTGTCAGGTTTGTCAAAGATCAGATGGTTGTGGATGTGTGCTATTATCTCTGAGGGCTCTGTTCTGTTCCATTGGTCTTCTATCTCTGTTTTGGTACCAGTACCATGCTGTTTTGGTTACTGCAGCCTGGTAGTATAGTTTGAAGTCAGGTAGCGTGAGGTTTCCAGCTTTGTTCTTTTGGCTTAGGATTGTCTTGACAATACAGTCTCTTTTTTGGTTCCATATGAATTTTAAAGTAGTTTTTTCCAATTCTGTGAAGAAAGTCAGTGGTAGCTTGATGGAGATGGCATTGAGTCTACAAATTACCTTCAGCAGTATGGTCATTTTCACAATATTGATTCTTCCTATCCATGAGCATGGAATGTTCTTCCATTTGTTTGTGTCCTCTTTTATTTGATTGAGCAGTGGTTTGTAGCTCTCCTTGAAGAGGTCCTTCACATCTCTTGTAAGTTGGATTCCTAGGTATTTTATTCTCTTTGAAGCAATTGTGAATGGGAGTTCACTCATGATTTGGCTCTCTGTCTGTTATTGGTGTATAGGAATGCTTGTGATTTTTGCACATTGATTTTGTATCCTGAGACTTTGCTGAAGTTGCTTATCAGCTTAAGGAGACTTTGGGCTGAGATGATGGGGTTTTCTAAATATGCAATCATGTCATCTGCAAACAGGGACAATTTGACTGCCTCTTTTCCTAATTCAATGCCCTTTATTTCTTTTCCTTTCTGATTGCCCTGATCAGGTACCTTATTTTTAATAATGGGATCATTTCAACTCAGAGTCTGGGATTCCACCTTCCAGGACTTCAGCTAATTTTGTGTGTAGAAATTATGGGCTCAGGTGTGTGTATTTTTCAAAAAATGGGTTAAACTCATTAAATGAAACTTAGAATTCAGATGACTGCAATGGAGAAGTTTTAATTTGGATAAGATTGTTTATTTTCAAGGCATATTAAAAAGGAGGATCAAGCAGTTTTTTCCAATTCGGTGAAGAAACTCATTGGTAGCTTGATGGGGATGGCATTGAATCTATGAATAACCTTGGGCAGTATAGCCATTTTCACAATATTGATTCTGCCTATCCATGAGCATGGTATGTTCTTCCATTTGTTTGTGTCCTCTTTGATTTCACTGAGCAGTGGTTTGTAGTTCTCCTTGAAGAGGTCCTTTACATCCCTTGTAAGTTGGATTCCTAGGTATTTGATTCTCTTTGAAGCAATTGTGAATGGAAGTTCATTCCTGATTTGGCTCTCTGCTTGTCTGTTACTGGTGTATAAGAATGCTTGTGATTTTTACACATTAATTTTGTATCCTGAGACTTTGCTGAAGTTGCTTATCAGCTTAAGAAGATTTTGGGCTGAGACGATGGGGTTTTCTAAATATACAATCATGTCATCTGCAAACAGGGACAATTTGACTTCTTCTTTTCCTAACTGAATACCCTTGATTTCTTTCTCTTGCCTGATTGCCCTAGCCAGAACTTCCAACACTATGTTGAATAGGAGTGGTGAGAGAGGGCATCCCTGTCTTGTGCCAGTTTTCAAAGGGACCTTTTCCAGTTTTTGCCCATTCAGTATGATATTAGCTGTGGGTTTGTCATAAATAGCTCTTATTATTTTGAGGTACGTTCCATCAATACCGAATTTGTTGAACGATTTTAGCATGAAGGGCTGTTGAATTTTGTCAAAAGCCTTTTCTGCATCTATTGAGATAATCATGTGGTTCTTGTCTTTGGTTCTGTTGATATGCTGGATTACGTTGATTGATTTGCGAATGTTGAACCAGCCTTGCATCCCAGGGATGAAGCCCACTTGATCATGGTGGATAAGCTTTTTGATGTGCTGCTGAATCCGGTTTGCCAGTATTTTATTGAGGATTTTTGCATCGATGTTCATCAGGGAGATTGGTCTAAAATTCTCTTTTTTTGTTGTGTCTCTGCCAGGCTTTGGTATCAGGATGTTGTTGGCCTCATAAAATGAGTTAGGGAGGATTCCCTCTTTTTCTATTGATTGGAATAGTTTCAGAAGGAATGGTACCAGCTCCTCCTTGTACCTCTGGTAGAATTCAGCTGTGAATCCATCTTGTACTGGGCTTTTTTTGGTGGGTAGGCTATTAATTGTTGCCTCAATTTCAGAGGCTGCTATTGGTCTATTCAGGGATTCAACTTCTTCCTGGTTTAGTCTTGGAAGCTGCTTTAAAGTTCATATGGAACCAAAAAAGAGCCCGTATTGCCAAGACAATCCTAAGTCAAAAGGACAAAGCCGGAGGCGTCACGCTACCTGACTTCAAACTATACTACAAGGCTACAGTAACCAAAACAGCATGGTACTGGTACCAAAACAGAGATATAGACCAATGGAACAGAACGGAGCCTTCAGAAATAATGCCACACATCTACAACCATCTGATCTTTGACAAACCTGAGAAAAACAAGAAATGGGGAAAGGATTCCCTATTTAATAAATGGTGCTGGGAAAATTGGCTAGCCATAAGTAGAAAGCTGAAACTGGATCCTTTCCTTACTCCTTATACGAAGATTAATTCAAGATGGATTAGAGACTTAAATGTTAGACCTAATACCATAAAAACCCTAGAAGAAAATCTAGGTAGTACCATTCAGGACATAGGCACGGGCAAGGACTTCATGTCTAAAACACCAAAAGCAACGGCAGCAAAAGCCAAAATTGACAAATGGGATCTCATTAAACTAAAGAGCTTCTGCACAGCAAAAGAAACTACCATCAGAGTGAACAGGCAACCTACAGAATGGGAGAAAATTTTTGCAATCTACTCATCTGACAAAGGGCTCATTTCCAGAATCTACAAAGAACTCAAACAAATATACAAGAAAAAAACAAACAACCCCATCCAAAAGTGGGCAAAGGATATGAACAGACATTTCTCAAAAGAAGACATTCATACAGCCAACAGACACATGAAAAAATGCTCATCATCACTGGCCATCAGAGAAATGCAAATCAAAACCACAATGAGATACCATCTCACACCAGTTAGAATGGCAATCATTAAAAAATCAGGAAACAACAGGTGTTGGAGAGGATGTGGAGAAATAGGAACACTTTTACACTGTTGGTGGGATTGTAAACTAGTTCAACCATTATGGAAAACAGTATGGCAATTCCTCAAGGATCTAGAACTAGATGTACCATATGACCCAGCCATCCCACTACTGGGTATATACCCAAAGCATTATAAATTATTCTACTACAAAGACACATGCACACGTATGTTTATTGCAGCACTATTCACAATAGCAAAGA
>NC_045445.1:91935511-91947456 GCF_002776525.5 Piliocolobus tephrosceles | reverse complement strand
AAGAAAATGTGGCACATATACACCATGGAATACTATGCAGCCATAAAAAAGGATGAGTTTGTGTCCTTTGTAGGGACATGGATGCAGCTGGAAACCATCATTCTTAGCAAACTATCACAAGAAGAGAAAACCAAACACCGCATGTTCTCACTCATAGGTGGTAACTGAACAATGAGATCACCTGGACTCGGGAAGGGGAACATCACACAATGGGGCCTATCATGGGGAGGGGGAAAGGGGGAGGGATTGCATTGGGGAGTTATACCTGGTATAATGATCAATTGATGGGTGCTGACGAGTTGATGGGTGCAGCACACCAACATGGCACATGTATACATATGTAACAAACCTGCACGTTATGCACATGTACCCTAGAACTTAAAGTATAATAAACAATAAAAAAATTTAAAAAAAGTCAGGAAGCGTTGCTGGAGAGGATGTGGAGAAATAAGAACACATTTACACTGTTGATGATAGTGCAAATTAGTTTAACCATTGCAGAAGACCCTGTGGCGATTCTTCAAGGGTCTAGAACCAGAAATACCATTTGATGCAACAATCCCATTACTGGGTGTATATCAAAAGGATTATAAATCATTCTACTATAAAATCCCATGCACATGTATGTTTAATGTGGCACTGTTCACAATAGCAAAAACTTGGAACCAACCCAAATGCCCAGGAATAATAGACTGAATAAAGAAAATATGGCACATATACACCATGAAATACCATGCAGCCATAAAAAATAGAACACCAGTAAGATCTCTAAGGTTTTTTACTGTAGTCCATGATACCCAAACAGCACTTCTGGACTCACACAGGACATGGGAGAACTCCCTCCCCGAATGAAAGGACACAGAGCTAGGTGTCCTTTGTAGTGACATGTCCTTTGTAGGGACATGGAAGAAGCTGGAAACCATAATTTTCAGCAAACTAACACCATAACAGAAAACCAAATACTGCATGTTCTCACTCGTAAGTTGGAGTTGAACAATGAGAACACATGGACACAGGGAGGGGAACATCACATACTGGGGTCTGTCAGGGGTGAGGGCTGGGGGAGATATAGCATTAGGAGAAATACCTAATGTAGATGACAGGTTGATGGGTGCAGCAAACCACCATGGCACATATATACCTATGTAACAAACCTGCACAATCTGCACATGTACCCTAGAAGTTAAAGTATAATTAAAAAAGACTCTGATGCATTCCTAAATATGTAAATTGCATTTCTTCACCTCCAGAATTTCAGCTAGATTCTTTTCAATTATTTCATTCTCTTATTAAATTTATCTGTGGAATTCTGACTTTTCCTGTGCTATCTGGAATTTCTTTGAGTTCCCTGAACCCAGCTGTTCCCGATTCTCTTTCTGAAAGGTCACATATCTCTGTTTATCCAGGATTAGTCCCTGGCTACCTATTTAGTTCATTGGATGAGGTCATGTTTTCCTGGATGGTGTTGATGCCAGTAGACATTCTTCAGTATCTGGGCATTGAAGAATTTGTTATTTATTGTAGTCTTCTATATCTTCTCTTGTTTGTATCCATCATTTTTGAGAAGGCTTTCCAGATATTTTAAAGGACTTGGGTATTAAGAGCTAAGCAGCATCTGCTTTAAGGAGCACCTCAAGCCTAATAAAACTGTAGTTCTTGCAGACTCATAGTTATTAACGTGATGGTTTTGAAAAAGATGAAGAATTCTCTGGATTACCAGGCAGATATCTTGTTCTCTAGCCTGAATTTTTCCCAAAGAAATGGAGTATCTCTCTCAGTTTTGAGCCTCCTAAAACTGAGGGTGGAGTCATATTAGCACCCCTGAGGCCACCAACACTATGACTATGCTGGGTCAGACCTGAAGCCAGCACAGGACTGGCAAGGGCTGGTTTAAATACTACCTCTGAATGATGGTTTCCAGCTGCATCCATGTCCCTACAAAGGACGCAAACTCATCCTTTTTTATGGCTGCATAGTATTCCATGGTGTATATGTGCCACATTTTCTTAATCCAGTCTGTCACTGATGGACATTTGGGTTGATTCCAAGTCTTTGCTATTGTGAATAGTGCCGCAATAAACATACGTGTACATTTATCTTTGTAGTAGAATAATTTATAATCCTTTGGGTATATACCCAGTAGTGGGATGGCTGATATAAATGATGAATTGATGGGTGCTGACGAGTTGATGGGTGCAGCACACCAACATGGCACAAGTATACATATGTAACAAACCTGCACGTTATGCACATGTACCCTAGAACTTAAAGTATAATAAAAAATAAAAAATAAAAATAAATAAATACTACCTCTGTGTGTGAGTGTTGGCTGAGTTTGGTCTGGTTTTCCTTTCTGCTCTAACAGGACAGCACTGAGTTCAATGCCTCACAATTGCTGTTCTCCCTCCCTCAGCACCCAGAGATGATCTCTATACCATGCTGCTACTGCCGGGGCAGGAGAATGGGGTTGGGGAGAGGTGGCATTGGCAACTTAAGACATTTTTTCTATCTTTTCTTTACCTCTTTCAGTGATATGAAGTTAAAATCAGGTGTTACACAGGCTCACCTGATTTTGATTCTCATGAAGGGGCTTTCTCTGTGTAGACAGTTGTAAATTGGTGTCCTTATAGAAATACAATTTGTGTAGCCATCAGTTCCACTATCTTGCTCTGCCTCCTTTTGTCTTTTATGATCTTGGTTGTTTGAAGGCCTGATTTGCCTAGAATTAGAATACCAACCCCAGCTTTTTGTTTTGTTTTGTTTTTCATTTGCTTGGCAGAATTTTCTACATCCCTTTACTTTGAATCTATGCATTTCATTGATTGTGAGATGAGTCTCTTAATTACAGAATACTGGGTTTTGCTTCTTTATCCAAGTTGCCATTCTGTGCCTTTTAATTGGGGCATTTAGATAATTTACAATCAAGGTTAGTATTCATATGTGCAAATTTGATCCTGTCAACATGTTGTTAACTGGTTATTATGCAGACTTGTTTGCATGGTTGCTTTATAGTGCCACTGGTCTATGTACTTAAGTGATTTTTTGTAGTGCCCATAATGGTGTTTCCTTTCCATATTTAGCACTCACTTCAGGACCTCTTGTAAGGTTTGTCTTGTGGAAATGCATTCCCTTAGTATTTGTTTGTTTGAGATGGATCTCATTTCTCCTTTGCTTATGAAGCTTAGTTTGCCTGGATAAGAAATTCTCAGTTGAAAATTCCTTTCTTTAAGAATGCTAAATATAGGCCCCTAATCCCTTCTGGTTTGTAGGATTTCTGCTGAAATGTCTGCTGTTAGCCTGATGAGGTTCTGTTTGTAGGTAAACCACCTCTTCAGCTGCCTTTACATTTTTTTCTTTTATTTGGACCTTGGAGAATCTGATGATTATGTGTCTTGGGGTGGCTGTCTTTTGTAGTATCTCATAGAGGTTCCCTGCATTTCCTAACTTTGAATGTTGTCCTATCTAGCAGAGAAACATTTCATGGACAATATCCTAAAATGTGTTTTCCAAATTGCTTGCTTTGTTTCCTCTTTCAGAGACACTAATGAGTCACAAATTTGGTGTCTTTACAAAATCCCATATTTCTCAGGTTTTGTTCTTTCTTCTTCATTCTTTTTTCTTTATTTTTGTCTGAGTTATTTCAGAGAACCAGTCTTCTATTTCTGAGATTCTTTCCTCAGCTTAGACAATTCTGCTGCTGATATTGTGATTGTATAATGAAATTCTTGAAATGAGTGTTTTAGTTCTACCTTATCAGGTTTTTTTCTTATAATTTCCAGTTCACCTTTGATTTCCTTCATCTTATTTTATTTTATTCCTCAGAAACCTTGGACTGGGTTTTGATGTTCTCCTGGGTATGAATAATGTTCATTTCTACTGACATTCTTTATCTGTCATTTCAGCAATTTCAGCCTGGTTAAGAACCATTGTTGGGGAACAAGTTCAGCCATTTAGAGTTAAGAAGACACTCTGGCTTTTTGAGTTACTAGAGTTTTTGTCATGGTTCTTTCTCATCTTTGTGGGTTGGTATTCTTTCAGTCTGTGAATTTACTGTCCTTTGAATGGGATTTTTGTTCTTCTGACCTCTTTAATGTCCTTGGGAGGTTGATTGTAATATAAGGTGGGTTTAGTCAACTGGCTACATTTCTGGGAAACTTTAGGATGCCAAAGCTGAGCTCCAGATGCCTGGAATGCATGCTTTAACTCTAGGGCTGCTAATATCAAGCCATTGGCTTTGCTTTCTGGTCTCTTGAGGTTAGGAACCTGCTGTGCGGGAGGGACCCAGGTGTTCCTGGATCACTGTTCACAACACTCTGATGGGTGGTGCCAGGCAAATTGCTTTGTCATGTGGTGTTAGCTAGATCCATGCTCATTTTCATGTACCAGCAGCAATGGCAATGTGGTGGTGTGATTGCTCATTGGCTGTGGTGGGGCATTGGTGTGCACAGCTTTGCTGGCCACCATGTGGATGTTTGCAGTGGCAGTGATGGCAGCACCATGGTGGGGGTGTGGACCATAGGGGACTGTAGGCATCTGTGTGTGCATTTGCACCAGTGGGGGTGTCAGCATGGAGCAGGGCACTGGTGAACACAGGGATAGCAACCTCTGTGCCCATGTTCATGCTAGTAGCAGCAGTCACACAGGATGAGGCATGGGGCTGCTGGTCTCTGTGCACAGATTAATGCCTGTGGCAGTATCAGCATGGGAGCAGGGCACTGATGGGCATGGAGCTGACAGTCTCTGTATGCATTAATGTGTCAGTGATGATGGGGGCAAAGGGCAGGCGAAGCTTCTGGTTTCTTTATGCACCTTTACATTGGCAATGGTGGCACAATTGGCAGGGCAGGGTGTGCTTCTGCCAGCAGCAGTGGCTTAGTGCAATGCACATGCATGTGTGCACCAGCAGGGAAAGAGAACTGAAGTCCACCCATGTGTACACGTACCAGTAAATTAATATGGAGGGTGACTGTGGGCCAGTGCATGCCAGCAAGGCAGCATAGGGGAAGCAGCAGTGGGGTAAGGGTATGGGTGGGCTGGTGTGTGGAGGTCATTTGGCTGGAGCTTTCCAATGATCAGGCACAGTCTGCCAGTGCTGAAGCTATCATGTGGGTCTGTGTGAGGCACCACAACTGCAGATCTGAGGCTGCACTGCAAGTCATAATGGCCAGACTGGTGCCCTGGGAGGGACTAGGAGACAGGGGGGCAATCAGGTCAGAGCAGCCCCATCTCATGGGAAAGATCACCCTGAACTATGCAGGTCCAACAGTTCCCCTAAACCTAAAGTCTCTTAGGGGAGCAAGATGAGCCTTGGAGGATGGGCATTCCTGGCCATGCTCTACCACACACTGTCCTACACCAAACTCCCCAGATTCTGCACCAGATGGAGTTCTGCCCACACCACCTCTCCAAACAGCTCTCTCTGCCAGCTCAATTGTCTGTGGGGGTCATGGGGTCTCTTGCTGACAGGATTCCAAAGGATTTTGGTGAAACTAGGCCACCACAAGCTTGCTCAACTCACCCCCTGTTTAAGAGCTGTTGGGGGCCAGAAATGAGTCTTCGTGCACAGTAGACTGATGAAGGGTCCAAACATCCTCCCCCTTCATCCCAGCATCTGTGTCTTCTCTCTGTCCACTCTCAATGCCTTCATCTATAAGAGGTTTCCTATTTCATGGTACTCACAAAGCAAAAACCTATAAAAGATACACTAAAAATAAAAAACAAGGCATTAAACGTACTGCCAACTGGAAGAAGACAAGGATGCCCACACTCACCACTCCTACTAAATATAGTATTGGAAGTCCTAGCCAGAGTAATCATGCAAGAGAAAGAAATAAAAGCCATCCAAATTGGAAAGGAAGCCAAATCATCTCTTTTTGCTAACAATATGATTCTGTACATACAAAACCCTAAAGACTGTACTGAAAGAGTCCTAGAACCGGCAAAGACTTTAGTAAAATTTTAGGAAACAAAATGAATACACAAAACAAGTAGCATGTCTATACACCAATAACATTCAAGCTGAGAGTCAAATCAATAGCATAATCCCAATTATAATAGCCACAATATAAATAAAATATCTAGGAATACAGATAACAAGGGAGCTGAAAGACTTCAACAAATAGAATGACAAGATACTGTTGAAGGAAATCAGAGATAACACACACACACACACACTCACACACAAACAGCTGGGCATGGTGGCTTACACCTGTAATCCCAGCACTTTAGGAGGGCGACGCGGGTGGATCATGAGGTCAGGAGTTAGAGATCAGCCTGGCCAATATGGTGAAACCCTATCTCTACTAAAAATACAAAAATTAGCTGGGTTTGGTGGTGTGTGCCTGTAGTCCCAACTACTTGGGAGGCTGAGGCAGAAGAATCACTTGAACAAAGGAGGCAGAGGTTGCAGTCAGTTGAGATTGTGCCAATGCACTCCAGCCTGGGTGACAGAGTGAAACTCTGTCTTAAAAACAAACAAACAAACAAACAAACAACAACAACAACACTTCATGCTCATGAATAGGAAGATTCAATATCATGAGAAAGGCAACACTGCCCAAAACAGTTTACAGATTCAGTGCTATTCCTTTCAAATTACCAATGACATTTTTAGACAATTAGAGAAAATTATTCTAAAATTAATGTAAATACTATAAGAGTCTTAATAGCCAAAGCAATCCTAAGGAAAAAGAACAAAGCCTGAGGCATCACACTATCTGACTTTAAACTATATTATGGGACAGAGCCCACTGCAGCTTGGCAAAGCAGCTATAGCCAGACTGCCTCTCTAGATTCCTCCTCTCTGGGCAGGGCCTCCCTGAAAGAAAAGCAGCAGCCCCAGTCAGGGTCTTATAGATAAAACTCCCAACTCCCTGGGACAGAGTACCTAAGGGAAGGGGCAGCTGTGGGTGCAGTTTCAGCAGACTTAAACGTTTCTGCCTTCCAGCTCTGAAGAGAGCAGCAAATCTCCCAGCACAGTGCTCGAGCTCTGCTAAGGGACAAACTGCCTCCTCAGGTAGGTCCCTGACCCCTGTGCCTCCTGACTGGGAAACATCTCCTAGCAGGGTCCAAGAGACACCTCATAAAGGAGAGCTCTAGCTGGCATCTGGCAGGTGCCCCTCTGGGACAAAGCTTCTAGAGGAAGGAAAAGGAAGCAATCTTTGCTGCTCTGCAGCCCCCGCTGCTGATATCCAGGAAACCAGGGTCTTGAGTGGACCTCCAGCAAACTCCAGCAGACCTGCAACAGAGGGGCCTGACTGTTTGAAGAAAAACTAACAAATAGAAGGGAGTAGCATCAACAGCAACAGAAAGGATGTCCACACAGAAACCCTATTCGAATGTCACCACCATCAATGACCAAAGGTAGATAAATCTATGAAGATGAGGAAAAAACAGTGCAAAAAGGCTGAAAATTTCAAAAACCAGAATGTCTATTCTCCTCCAAAGGATCACAGTTCCTTACCAATACTGGAGCAAAACTGGACAGAGAATGAGTTTGACAAATTGACAGGAGTCAACTTCAGAAGATGGGTAAAAACAAACTCCTCTGAGCTAAAAGAACATGTTCTAACCCGAAGAAAGGAAGCTCAGAATCTTGAAAAAAGTTAGAGGAATTTCTAACTAGAATAACCCGTTAAGAGAAGAATATAAATGGCCTGATGAAACTGAAAAACACAGCACGAGAACTTCGTGAAGTATACACAAGTATCAATAGCCAAATTGATCAAGCAAAAGACAGCATAGCAGAGATTGAAGACCAATTTAATGAAATAAAGTGTGAAAAAAAATATTAGATAAAAAAGAATGAAAAGGAACAAACAAATCCTCCAAGAAATATGGGACTATGTGAAAAGACCAAATCTACATTTGATTGGTGTACCTGAAAGTGACAAGAAAAATGGAACGAAGCTGGAAAACAGTCTTCAGGATATTAACCAGGAGAACTTCCCCAATCTAGCAGGACAGGCTGACATTCAGATTCAGGAAATACAATGAACACCACAAAGATACTCCTTGAGAAGAGCAACCCCAAGACACATAATCATCAGATTCACCAAGGTTGAAATGAAGGAAAAAACGTTAAGGGCAACCAGAGAGAAAGGTTGGAATGCCCACAAGGGGAAGCCCATCAGACTAACAGCAGACCTCTCTGTAGAAACCCTACAAGTCAGAAGAGAGTGGGAGCCAATATTCAACATTCTTAAAGACAAGAATTTTCAACTCAGAATTTCATATCCAGCCAAACTAAGCTTCAAAAGTGAAGGAGAAATAAAATCCTTTACAGACAATCAAATGCTTAGAGATTTTGTCACCACCAGGACTGTCTTACAAGAGCTCCTGAAGGAAACACTAAATATGTAAAGGAAAAACCAATACCAGCCACAGCAATAACATACCAAATTGTAGATACTATGAAGAAACTGCATCAACTAATAGGCAAAAATAACCAGCTAGCATCATAATGACTGGATCAAATTCACACATAACAATAATAATCTTAAATGCAAATGGGCTAAATGCTACAATTAAAAGACACAGACTGGCAAATTGGATAAAGAGTCAAGGCTCATTGGTGAGCTGTATTCAGGCGACCCATCTCACATGCAAAGACACACAAAGGCTCAAAATAAAGAGATAGAAAAAATATTTACGAGGCAAATAGAAAGAAAAAAAAAGCACGGGTTGCAATCCTAGTCTCTGATAAAACAGACTTTAAACTAACAAAATCAAAAAAGACAAAGAAGGGCATTACATAATGGTAAGGTATCAATGCAACAAGAAGAACTAACCATACCAAATATATATGCACCGAATACAGGAGCACACAGATTCATAAAGCAAGCTCTTAGAGACCTACAAAGAGACTTAGACTCCCACACAATAATAGTGGGGGACTTTAACAATATTAGACAAATGAATGAGAAAGAAAATTAACAAAGATATTCAGGATTTGAACTCAGCTCCGGACAAAGCAGACCTAATAGACTTCTATAGAACTCTCCACCCCGAATCAATAGAATATATATTCTTCTCATCACATTGCACTTATTCTAAAATTGATCATATAACTGGAAGTAAAACATTCCTCAACAAATGCAAAAGAATGAGAATCATAACAAAGTCTCTCAGGTGACAGTGCAAACAAATTAGAAGTCAGGATTAAGAAACTCACTCAAAACTGCACAACTACATGGAACCAGAACAACCTGCTCCTGAATGGCTACTGGGTCAATAACAAACTGAAGGCAGAAATAAATAACTTCTTTGAAACAAATGAGAACAAAGACACAACATACCAGAATTGCTGGGACATAGCTATAGCACTGTTTAGAGGGAAATTAATAGCACTAAATACCCACAGGAGAAAGCTGGAAAGATCTAAAATTGACACCCTAACATCACAATTAAAAGAACTAGAGAAGCAAGAGCAAACAAATTCAAAAGCTACCAGAAGAAAAGAAATAACTAAGATCAGAGCAGAACTGAAGGAGATAGAGACACGAAACACCCTTCAAACAGTTAATGAATCCAGGAGCTGGTTTTTAGAAAGATTAACAAAATAGACTGGTAGCCAGACGAATAAAGAAAAACAGAGAAAAGAATCAGACACAATAAAAATGATAAAGGGGATATCACCACTGAGCTCACAGAAATACAAACTACCATGAGAGAACATTATAAACACCTCTATACAAATACACTAGAAAATCTAGAAGAAATGGATAAATTCCTGAAGGCACACATCCTCCCATTTCAAAACCAGGAAGAAGTCAAATCCCAGAATAGACCAATAACAAGTTCTGAGATTGAGGCAGTAATTAATAGCCTACCAACGAAAAAAGCCCAGGATCAGACAAATTCACAGCCGAATTCTACGAGAGGTACAAAGAGGAGCTGGTACCATTTCTTTCTTTCTTTCTTTCTTTTTTTTTTTTTGCTACTTTTATACTGCCTTGTACTTTTATTTGTATTTTCAGGTATTTAGTTATTTCATCAGGTGAACCATAAAGTCTATGAGGGCAGATATTGTATCTTTACATCTGCAGTTTTTAGCACAGAGCCTTGTGGTTAAAAGCTGATCAAAAAATGTTTATTCCTATCTTTCAAGATTATTTATATTCTATCTTTCCTATATTTGAGATTCTTTATATTCAGGAGAGAAAAGAAAAATAAATGAAGAAAGCTTGTTATTGAAAGAACTAGTTCACAGTGCTTTGCATCTAACAGCAAAAGGCATAAATAATAAATCATCAAAAGATGATTAACAATTTTATCATTGTTATTGATCACATAGAACTAAAGAAATATAATACATATTTTTCTTCCAGGCCTGGCTGACAAATATGATTGTATAATTTTTATTTATTTATTTATTTTTTTTTTTTTACAGTTTTTTATTTTTTATTTTATTATTATTTTTTTTTTATTATACTTTAAGTTCTAGGGTACATGTGCATAACGTGCAGGTTACATATGTATACATGTGCCATGTTGGTGTGCTGCACCCATCAACTCGTCAGCACCCATCAATTCATCATTTATATCAGGTATAACTCCCCAATGCAATCCCTCCCCCCTCCCCCCTCCCCATGATAGGCCCCAGTGTGTGATGTTCCCCTTCCCGAGTCCAAGTGAGCTCATTGTTCAGTTCCCACCTATGAGTGAGAACATGCGGTGTTTGGTTTTCTCTTCTTGTGATAATTTGCTAAGAATGATGGTTTCCAGCTGCATCCATGTCTCTACAAAGGACGCAAACTCATCCTTTTTTATGGCTGCATAGTATTCCATGGTGTATATGTGCCACATTTTCTTAATCCAGTCTGTCACTGATGGACATTTGGGTTGATTCCAAGTCTTTGCTATTGTGAATAGTGCCGCAATAAACATACGTGTGCATGTGTCTTTGTAGTAGCATAATTTATAATCCTTTGGGTATATACCCAGTAGTGGGATGGCTGGGTCATATGGTACATCTAGTTCTAGGTCCTTGAGGAATCGCCATACTGTTTTCCATAATGGTTGAACTAGTTTACAATCCCACCAACAGTGTAAAAGTGTTCCTATTTCTCCACATCCTCTCCAACACCTGTTGTTTCCTGATTTTTTAATGATTGCCATTCTAACTGGTGTGAGATGGTATCTCATTGTGGTTTTGATTTGCATTTCTCTGATGGCCAGTGATGATGAGCATTTTTTCATGTGTCTGTTGGCTGTATGAATGTCTTCTTTTGAGAAATGTCTGTTCATATCCTTTCCCCACTTTTGGATGGGGTTGTTTGTTTTTTTCTTGTATATTTGTTTGAGTTCTTTGTAGATTCTGGAAATTAGCCCTTTGTCAGATGAGTAGATTGCAAAAATTTTCTCCCATTCTGTAGGTTGCCTGTTCACTCTGATGGTAGTTTCTTTTGCTGTGCAGAAGCTCTTTAGTTTAATGAGATCCCATTTGTCAATTTTGGCTTTTGCTGCCGTTGCTTTTGGTGTTTTAGACATGAAGTCCTTGCCCATGCCTATGTCCTGAATGGTACTACCTAGATTTTCTTCTAGGGTTTTTATGGTATTAGGTCTAACATTTAAGTCTCTAATCCATCTTGAATTAATCTTCGTATAAGGAGTAAGGAAAGGATCCAGTTTCAGCTTTCTACTTATGGCTAGCCAATTTTCCCAGCACCATTTATTAAATAGGGAATCCTTTCCCCATTTCTTGTTTTTCTCAGGTTTGTCAAAGATCAGATGGTTGTAGATGTGTGGCATTATTTCTGAAGGCTCCGTTCTGTTCCATTGGTCTATATCTCTGTTTTGGTACCAGTACCATGCTGTTTTGGTTACTGTAGCCTTGTAGTATAGTTTGAAGTCAGGTAGCGTGACGCCTCCGGCTTTGTCCTTTTGACTTAGGATTGTCTTGGCAATACGGGCTCTTTTTTGGTTCCATATGAACTTTAAAGCAG
>NC_045445.1:91913235-91930511 GCF_002776525.5 Piliocolobus tephrosceles | reverse complement strand
CCCCTTCTCAGATCTCAACCTCCGTGTTGGGAGATCCACTGCTCTCTTCAAAGCTGTCAGACAGAGTCGTTCGCGTTTCACAGGCTTCTACTCCTTTAGCTGAGCCCTGTCCCCAGAGGCGCAGTCTACAGAGACAGGCAGGTTTCCTTGAGCTGCTGTGAGCTCCACCCAGTTCCAGCTTCCCAGCGGCTTTAGTTACCTACTTAAGCCTCAGCGATGGCGGGCGCCCCTCCCCCAGCCTCGCTGCTGCCTTGCGGTTAGATTGCCGCAGACTGCTGTGTTAGCAAGGAGAGAGGCTCCGTGGACGTGGGACCCTCCCGGCCAGGTGTGGGATACAATCTCCGGTGTGCCGGTGTTACAGCGCAGTATTGGGGTGGGAGTTACCCGATTTTCCAGGTATTGTGTGTCTCAGTTCCCCTGGCTAGGAAAAGGGACTCCCTTCCCCCTCGCGCTTCCCAGGTGAGGCGATGCCTCGCCCTGCTTCAGCTCTCGCTGGTCGGGCTGCAGCAGCTGACCAGCACCGATTGTCCAGCACTCCCGAGTGAGATGACCCCAGTACCTCAGTTGAAAATGCAGAAATCGCCGGTCTTCTGTGTCGCTCGCGCTGGGAGATGGAGACTGACGCTGTTCCTATTCGGCCATCTTCGACTGACCATTTTAATGTATTATTTTATTCAGTTTGCTAGTATTTCATTAAGGAGTTTTAAAAAATCAATATTGATCAGAAATATTGGCCTGCAGATATATATATATATATCTTTGGTTTTTGCATCTGGGTAACACTGACCTTGTAGAAATATCATGGAAATTTTCCCTCTTTCTCTATTTTTCAGAATAGTTTGAATAGGATTGGTATTAGTTCTTTTTTAATGTTTGGTAGAATTAGCCATGAAGCCATCAGGTCTCAGGCTTTTCTTTACTGGAAGACTTTTGATAATGGCTTCGATCATATTATTTGTTATTGGTCCGTTTAGGTTTTAGATTTATTCCTGGTTCAAACTTAGTAGGTTGTATGTATCTAAAAATTTTTCCACTTCTTTTAGATTTTTCAATTTATTGTCAAATAGCTTCTCTTAGTAGCTACTAATGATCCTTTGAATTTCTGTCGTATCATTTGTAATGTTTCCTTTTTTATTTGAATCTTTTCTCTTTTGTTCTTAGTCTGGCTAAAGGTTTGTCAATTTTGTTTAACTTTTCAAAAAAATCTTTTAGTTTCATTGACCTTTTGTATTTTTAAATTACAATTTCATTTTTTCTCTGCTCTGATATTTATTATTTGTCATATACTAGTTTTGGGTTTGATTGCTCTGTATTTTTTTAAATTTCAATTTCATTTTTCTCTGCTCTGCTCTTTATTATTTATTGTATACTAGTCTTGGGTTTGGTTGCTCTTGTTTTTCTAATTCTTTAAGATGCATTACTACATTGTTTATTTGAAGTTTTTCCTCCTTTTTGATGTAGGCACTTGTAGCCATAACTTCCATCTGAGTATAGGTTTTTCTGTATTCCCTAGGTTTTGGTGTGTTGCACTTCCATTATCATTTCTTTCAAGGAATTTTAAAATTTCCTTCTTAATTTATTCATTGACCCACTGGTCATTCAGGAGCACATTGTTTAATATCCATGTATTTTTATAGTTTCCAAAATTCCTCTGTTATTTACTTTTAGTTTTATTCGATTACAGTCAGAGATGTTTTAAGACTTCTTTTGTGACATAACACATGATCTATCCTTGAGAATAATCCATATGCCAAGAGAAAAAAATGTGCATTCTGCAGCTCTTGGATAAAATGTTCTGTAAATATATTTAACTCCAGTTGGTCTATACTGTAGATTATGTCTCATATTTCTTTGTTGATTTTCTATCTAGAAGATTTGTCCAGTGCTGATAATGGGGCATTGAAGTTTCCAGCTATTATTGTGTTGGGGCCTATCTCTCTTTTTAGTGCTAATAATATTTCCTTTATATGTCTGGGTGCTCCAGTATTTCGTGCATACATATTTAAAATTGCTATATTCTCTTGCTTAATTGACCCTTTTATCATTATATAGTGAACTTATTTGTCTGTTCTTGTATGTTTTGTCTTAAAACATGTTTTGTCCAATATAAGTATAGTGACTTCTGACCTTTTTTGGTTTCCATTGGCATGGAATATGATTTTCACCTCTTTATTTTCAGTCTATGTATGTCTTTATAGGTAAAGTGTGTTTGGGTTAGGCAGCAGATCAATGGGTTTTTCTTTTACATCCATTCAGCCAGTCTATGTTTTTAAATTAAATAGGTTAGTCCATTTACATTCAATGTTATTATTGATAAGTTAAGGCTTACTCCTGCCATTTTGTTGCTTCTTTTCTGATTCTTTTGTGGCCTTCTCCTCCTTGTTTCTTTCCTCCCTGTCTTCCTCTAGTGAAGGTAATTTTCTCTAGTGATATGATTTAGTTTCTTGCTTTTCATTTTTGTGTGCGTGTGTATCAAAAAATACATTCTTCTCATCAGTACATGGGACATTCTCCAAGATAGGTCATATGTTAAGCCAAAGAACAAGTCTGAACAAATTCAAAACATTTAAAATTATATCAAGTGTCTTTTGTGAATACAACAGACAAATACAAGAAATTAATAATATAAACTTTTGATTCACAACAAATACATGAAAATTGCATAACATGCTTGCAAATGACAAATGAATTAATGAATAAATTAAGAAGAAAACTTAAAATGTTTTGAAACAAATAAAAATGAAAACAACAAATCCTATGGGATACAGTAAAAGTAGTATTAAAAAGGGTACTCTCTAGCAAAAACGATTATATTACAAAGTAAAACACTTTTAAATGAACAACCTAATAATGCACCTTCAAAAACTAGAAGAGCAAAAGCAAATGAATCCTAAATTAGTAGAAGAAAATAAATAATACAGTTCAGAGCAGAAATAAATGAAATTGAGTAAAAATAAATACTAAAGATTAAATAAAAATGTTGTTTTCTTTAAAAATATAAATAAAATTAACAAACTATTAGCTAGACTAATTAAGAAAATGAGAGAAGATCCAAATAAATAAAACTAGAAATAAAAAAGGAGACATTATTACTAATACCAAATGAACATAGAGTATTATTAGGGACTATTATGAATAATTGTATGCCAATAAATTGGAAAACCTAGAAAATATGAATAAATCCCTACACACATACAACCTACCAAGATTGAACCATGAAGAAATAGTAGGCCAGAATAAACCAATAACAAGTAATAACATTGAAACAGTAATAATCATTCTCCCATTGAAGAAAAACTGAGAACCAGATTATTTCATTCCTGAATTTTTCCAAACATTAAAAAAGTACCAATCCCAATTCAACTCAACTATTCCAAATAACTGAAAACAAAATAATACTTTAAAACTCATTCTACATGTCAGCATTACCAGGATAACAAAACAAGATAAGGACACAACAAAAAATTACAGGCTAATATCCCTGATGAACATACACACAAAAATCCTCAGTAAAATACTTCCAAACTGAAACTAACAACACATGAAAAATTCATTCACCGTGGTGCAGTGAAATTCTTCCTATGGGTACAAGGATGGTTCAACATATGCAAATCAATAAACATGATGTATCACATTAATACAATCAAGGACAAAAATCATACCATATAAATTTCAATATGATGAAAAACCACATGATAACATTTAACATTCCTTTATGATACAAACTCTTAACAAACCAGTAATAGAAGGAACATACTGCCAAACAATAAAGGCTATATATGGCAAACCCACAGCTAATAGCCTACTGTATGGGAAAAAATTTAATCCTTTCCTCTAAGATCAGGTAAAAGACAAGAATGCCCACTTTCACCACTTTTATTCAACACAGTATTAGAAGTCCTATCCAGAGTGATTCAGCAACAGAAAAAAAAGAGCATCCAAATTGAAAAGAAATAAATCAAATTATCCTTGTTCACAAATGGCATAATCTTATAATTAGAAAACCCTAAAGACTCAACCATAAAACAATTAGGACTGATAGATTCATTAAAGTTGCAGGATACAAAATCAAAACAAAATCTGGTCAAAAGAGAAAATCTCAAAAAGAAATCAAGAAACCATTCCATTTGCAATGGCTGCCAGATAAAATAAAATACCTAAGAACAAATTTAACCAAGGAATTGAACGATCTACACAAAGAAAATTATATAAAATTAATGAAAAAACTGAGGTCTAAATAAAATATGGAAAGATATCCCATGCTCAAAGATTGAAATAATGTTATTAAAATAACCATACTACCAAAAGGGATCTATAGATTTAATATAATTCCTATAAAAATATCAATAGCATTCTTCACAAGAAAAGAATAAAGAATCGTCTAATATGTATGGAACCACAAAAGATCCGAGATGGCCAAAGCAATCCTGAGAAAAAGAAGAAAGCTGGAAGCATCACACTACCTAACTTCAAAATACTCTACAAATCCATAGTAAACAAAGCATCATGGTACTGGCATAAAAACATACACATAGTCCAGTGGAATAGAATAGAAAACACATAAATAAATCCATATATTTATAAAGAATTCATTTTTGACAAAGGAACCAGAAACACACATTGGGGAAAGAACAGTCTCTTCAATAAATAATTTTGTGAAAAATGAATGTCCACATAGAGAAGAATAAAATTAGAACCCTATATCTCACCATATACAGAAAAAAGATAAAAATGAATTAATGATTTAAATGTAATATCCGAAACTCTAAAACTAGGCAAATAAAATCATAATGCAAAAAAAAGCAAAAAAAAAAAAAAAAAATAAGACAAATGAGATTACATCAAGCTACAAAGATTTTGTACAGCAAATAAAACAATCAATGAGCAAAGAGACAAACCTAAAGCATTGTTGAAAATATTCACAAACTATCCACCCAAGAAGGTATTAATAATCTGAATGCATAAAAACTCAAACAACTCAGTAATAATAGTCATCAAATATAAATGGGCAAAGGTTCTGAATATATATTTATCACTAAAAAGAACCACAACATGTCAGCAATATGACCAAATAGCAGCCACTAGTGCTCATACTTTCTACAAAGGCAGCCAAAACAACAAATAAACAACTGTTAATGTAAATAACCAAATAAGTGTGCTGGAATACATTAAAAGTGTATCAGAAATCTTAGTGGGCACATAAACTTAGAGTAGCCAGAATGGAAGGAAACGTGGAGTTCACCACCCCATCCCTGAAATGGTATCAGCCAAGAATCAGAAGGAACTTCTCTCTATGCCAAAATGCCAGGCAAAAGGATCGCAGCAACTGCAACCAACACCTTGGACACCTACACTTATCACTACTGGGATCCCTTGCAGTCCTCACAGGCACTAAGACCAGCTGAAGATGCTGCCTAGAGACCACAGAGCTGAGCTCTCCCCAGAGAAGAAGATGAAACTATTCTTCCACCTGTGACCCATGTGGCTACTGTACTACAGCAAACTAAAACTGAAAGTACTGAAAAAGTGTGTGTTGCTCTTGGGGCAAGTAGCCATGGCACCCCTTATCCTTGTAGCTAAGCCACTGCCAAACCACCCCTACTTGGTGGTCTGACATTCCCAAGCCATGCTGCTGGGAGATGCTTCACCCTTCCCCATGAGACCAAGCAGAAGTAAAACTGTTTTACCTACCTCTCATTCTGCCCCATCGGGAGAACTTGGAAACTACAGTCCTTACGACTGGGATCCTTTGTAATCCTCACAGACACTAAATCCAACAAAGAGAGTTGCCTATAGGCTACACAGCTGTCCCTACCCCAGAGAATGAGCCAATGCTGTGCCTTGCAACTTGTCCACACAGCTACTATGTCAGGTAGGAATTAGAACATATTCTGGAGTGTCTATTGCTCTAGAGATAAGTAATTACAGCAGTGCTACATTTTGAAGCTAAATCATCATTAAGCCACCCCTGCCTGATGGCCTAACATCCCCAAGCTGAGGTGCAAGCAGCAATTACCCTTTTCCCATTAGGACCAAACAATGGTGGAACTGCTCAACCTATGTTTCTTCTCCCCACTCAGACCAAAGCTAAAATTTTCACTCCCTCCTATGAAAACAGTGCTTTGGCAGAACAACTCAATCGACCCCTCTCAGTCATAGCTGAATTTTGAACCTAGGTGCCTGAACAGAAACTGTGCATTGCCACCAAAAGCTATGCTGCTGAATTTGGTCTTACAATTTAGTATATTGTCAAGTCTCACCATCCCAGGGTCAATAACACCAAAGGATATGGTACTTTGACAAAGTCCTGCTTCACTGAAAAACAATGTCTGGGATTTCCAAAACAGTTACACAGCTGAGACTGAACTGAAGCAGCACAACACTCCCCTGGGTAATTAGATGTAAGCCAAGATGAGCGGTTGTGCATCCCCAGGCTGGGCTGACATAGTACTCCACATCTCAGGAAAAGCGAGTAGTGTCTGAGCAGAGACACCTCATTGTACAGGCCAAACAATTCTAGTACTCTGCTTCACTGGAGCTGAAGTAGCCCTGTAGAGTGTAAGCTACTGACACACTCCTCTCTCTGAGGAGTGGGATCATCTCTATATTGTTCCTTACTCCCAAGGGCCCAAATGACAACTATGCTCAGCCAGTCTGGGGTACTTGCTGAGGCTGAATTTGGCCTTGCAATTTAGTATATTGTCAAGTCTTACCATTCCAGGGTCTACAGCACCCTACATGGTGCCTCATCCTCAAGTACCTGAGTTGCCCTGAGTCCTATTGGCCCAGACTCCTTAATATAGCTGTATCCTGTGTCCCAGGCTCAAACCTCCAGAGCACCCTTTTTTCTATAGAGTCAGACCAGAGCTGTACCCTGCCTCCAGGTGTGAAATTACAGCTAAAATCCAACCTTCTAGACCCAAGCCACTAGGGTGTGCCTCAGAGTCACAGATCTTGGTTCTGTGGTCAACCGACATATAACCCTGCCACAGAGAGAAAACTCGAACTCTAAGACCCAGGTGCCACAATATGTTCAGGAGACCCTGAGCCTAGAACCTAATCCCACAGGCTGCCACAAGCATCTGCATCTGAACCCAGTTATGAGATACCTATATGTAGGCCATGTCAGACCTAATACCAAGAAAGATTCACTCAACTAAGTCTCTGCTTAGGCCACTGAATACAAAATTATTGCTGACATTGAACACAGCCAAAGAACCTACATGGGGACCATACCACTGCACCTACCCAAAAACAAAGTCACCAACACTTCCCAAACAGTACACAAAGACTCAACTGCAGGTGAAAGTCTCTGTCTATAAAAGCAACCCTAGAAATCTTGGAAGAGGCAATTATTTCACCAGATGCACAGATATCAATGCAGGGGCACAAGATAAAACATCAATAAAATATGATATCATCAATGGAAAAATAATGCTGTAGTAACAGACCTCAATGAAAAGTAAACAAATTGCCAGAAAAAAATTTGAAAATAATAATCTTAAGGAAACGCAATGAGATACAAAAAATGAAGAAACTTCAACAAAATCAGGACCATTCAAAATATAAGTGAGAAATTAAACACAGAGATAGATATAATGAGAAAGAATCAAACACATCCCACAGCTGAATAATTAAATGAATGAAGTAAAAATGCAATTGCAAGATTCAACTTTGGGCTTAAATAGAAGAAAGAATCTCTGAACTTGAAGATAGATTGTTTGAAATTACCCAGTTAGGGATTTAAAAAAATGGGAATAGGAAAGAATGAAGAAAAGATACAAAATTATGGAACACAATTAAGTGAACAAATGTTTTATATTATGAGAATTCCAGAGGAATAAGAAATGAAAAGGGGCATAGAAAACCAATTTTATAAAATAATATATGAAAACGTTCCATGTCTGGGAAGAGATATAAGCATCCAGATACAAGAAGCTTAATCATTGTGAAATTGATTCAATCAAAAAAAGTTCCTCCCTGAAGCACGTTATTTTCAAAATGTCAAAAGTAAAAGACAATGAGATAGTTCTAAAAACAGAAAGAGAAAAATGTCAAGTCACATATGTGAGAATTCCCATCAGACTAATAGTGGCTTTCTGAGCAGAACCCTTGTATGGCAGAAGAGAATGGGATAATATATTCAAATAAATCAAAGAAAAAAAGGCATTCAACAATACTATATCTGGCCTGGGTATCCTTACTATATGAGAGATAAATTGTTATTTAATGATAAGTAAAACCTGAGAGAATAGATCATAACTCAACTGGCCTTAAAATAAATGCTTAAGTGAGTCTTGCATATGGAATTGAAAAAATAATAATCATCACCATGAAAATATGATGAGGTATAAAATGCACTCATAGAACAGATACACAAAGAAGAAAAAGAAACAAACTTTATCACTATAGAAAACCACTAAACCATAATCACAAACAGTAAGGGAGGAACAAACAAAAAATATACCAAAAAATAAACACAAAAAATATTTATAAAATGATAGAAATAAATCCTATCCTATCAATAATAACCTTGAATGTTAATGTATTATATTCCCCAATTAAAAGATATAGACTGGTTTAATGAATTAAAAACATGATCCAACTATATGCTGCTAACAAGAAACTCATCTGACCTGTAAAGACACATATAGATTGAAACTGAAAAGATGGAAAAAGATATCCCATACAAACACAAAGTAAATGCAAGCAGAAGTAGCTATACTTATAGCACATAAAACAAGTTTTAAGTTAAGAAACTGTAAAAAGAAATGTTATTATATAATGACAATGAACTTAATTCATTAAGAGAACCTATTAATTTTAAACATATATGCACCCAACACAGGAACAGAAAGACATATAAAAAATATTAGAGATCTACAGGAAAAGATAAACTTCAATACAATAGTAGTTGGGGGCCTTACACCCCATTCTGAACATTGGACAGATCGTCTAGACAAAAAAAAACCACCATAAAACATTGGATTTCAACAGAAATGTGGTCTAAAGAATCCTAACAGACATTTATAGAACATTTTTAGCATTTCATCTAACAGCTATAGGATACACATTATTTTCATCAGCACATGAAACAGTCTTCAAGATAAACCAAATGTTAGATGACAAAACGAGTGTGAACATATTTTTTTAAAATGAAAACACAGCAAGTACCTTTCTGAACAAAATGGAATAAAACTAGAAATCAGTAACATGAGGTATTTAAAACTGTACAAATACATGAAAATAAAACAACATGCTTCTGAACTACCAATGGATCAACAAATAAATTAAAAAGAAAATTTAAAATTTTATTAAAACAAATAAAAATAGAAACAAAATATAGCAAAAGCCACAGAATGCAGCAAAAGCAGTGTTAAGGGGGAATTTTATAGCAATAAATGCCTACATCAAAATATAGAGAAGGGAGACAAGATGGCTGACTAGACACCGCCAGGAAGCACCTCTCTAACTGGGAGAAACCAAAATATTGAGTAACCCATCACACTTCAAAAATGTATTTTGAAAGAAAACACTGAAATACAATAAAGAGTTGACACAGACACCAAGGCGGAAGAGGTAGGAAGCTAGAAACCTTGCACCTAGAAAAGTTGCCAAGTGTGAGGACTAGCTCCTGGCCTTGAACAGGTACTAAGGAAGAGATGAGTGAAGGAACTTCAGGGCAACATTCTCCTGTCATGGTCCTCTGGGATCCTGACTACTATAGATCCCATGTCCCCATAGGCATTTGAATTGGCAAGGGGAACAGCCTGGAAAGTAGGCAGAGGCAGAATTCGAGCCCAGAAGGTTGGAGCACAGAACAGCTGCAGCAAAATGTAACCATAGATGCCCGTCTCCCAAGGCTCTCTATTTTGCTCTGAGTGGCTTTTTCCCCTGCTAACTGCTAGGCCAGGACAGAGAAAGACTGTCTTTCCCATGAGACTAGAGTGCATCTGATCTGAATTCCACCCACCTGCCCTCTGGCCCCTCTCAAGGCCATGCTGCCTGCTACTTCAAGAGCAGGCAGAAATTACAGCCTCCACTGACTGCCCCACCTGAGTCCTTTGCTGGCAGCCTGGGAGGATTTTGCCCCCACCAGAACAGCCAGCACTTGACCCTAAGTGGTTAAAGGAAAAAACTGACTGGGCTTGCTCCCAGGGCAGATGTCAGAGAAAGAACAGCCAAGTTACGGAAACATGAGCTGGGGGCCCCCAAAGCAGTCTGCTGGGCAAAAAATAAATAAATAAATAAACAAACAAATTAAAAACAAACATAAAACCTCGGAAGCATGGGTACTAAGCCAGTTCCACACCCATGGCAACACCACCCCATTCAGTAATCCTCCACCCTTGCCCCACTGCATCAACAGATCACCCACAGACATACCCATACCCCCCAACCCACTCTAACTCTGCCAATTACAAAGTACCAGTGAGTCACAGGTGACTTGTGTCTCCTGTTGATCTAACCTTCAGTTGGAACTGCTCCTAAGCAAGTGGGGAGTGCAGCCTTCGAGGCCCCTATTGGGTCTAAAACAAAGGCATGACACCAGCAACTGGAGGGGGTTCCATCAAGACCTGGGAATGGACTTGGTGAGGGATCATCTCTCCCTCACCAATCTCTTGCATCCCAGAGCACTACTATAAATGCACTGAAATACAAAAGAGGTGGACGGCTGAGTAACAACATTTCTATCAGACCTCATTTGTTAAGGAAATTCAGGATTGCATCCTGAATTTCCCCACGTCCAAAAAATTATCTCCACACACTTGACCAGTAAAACCCAATGAAGGAACTAGCCACAAATGAAGATCCTGTACAGAGCCTTGGCCATCTGAAGGCACCCAGAAATGAAGCCAATCAAGTATACTTAACATCCCCCACAGTCAAATCCTCAAGGGAAATAAAAAAATATAAAAAGTAAAGGCCCCATCCAAACAGCAACAACTTCAAAAAAAAATAAAAGGACAGCAGCCGTCTCAGATGAGAAAAAAATTAGCACACAAACTCTGGCAATTCATAAACCCTCAGTCACCTTAGTTCCCCAGCAATGGTTCATAAACAGATTGAAATGACTGAAATAAAATCGAACTCAGAATCTGGAATGCAAGAAAGATCAAGATTCACGAAGAAGTTGAAACCCAATCTCAAAAGGCCAGAAAAATTATCAAAGAGTTAAAAGATGAGCCAGGCACGGTGGCTTATGTCTGTAATCCCAGCACTTTGGGAGGCCAAGGCAGGGTGGATCACGAGGTTAGGTGTTCAACACCACTGTGACCAATATGGTGAAACCCCATCTCTACTAAAAAATTCAAAAATTAGCCGTGCATGGTGGCGCATGCCTGTAGTCCCAGCTACTCAGGAGACTGAGGCAGACGAATCACTGGAACTCGGGAGGTGGAGGTTGTAGTGAGCCAAGATCTCGCCACTGCACTCCAGCCAGGTGACAGAGTGAGACTTCATCCCCAAAACAAAACAAAACAAAACAAAACAAAAAAACCTCACAGGCTCAAAGTGAAAAAATGGAGACAGATCTCTCTAGGAAATAGAAAATTTTTAAACAGTAGAGGCCACGATCCTTGTATCAAATAAAACAATCTTTAAACCAACAACAATCAAAAACATCAAAAAAAATTCATTACAGTCCGGGATCCCCCAACAAATTTGTCTGCAACTCAGGCAAGGCAGGAGGTCTGCACATACCCATAGGAAGAAGGTGGACTCCAGGAAGCCAAGCAGCGTCCTTCTGCAAGCCCCACTTCTAAGAAACCTCACAAGAAAAGACCCACTGGCTTGGAATTCCAGCCAGTCACTGGCAACAGGATGGAGAGACCAGATGGAGCCCTGGAATGAGGGGCAAGGACAATCTTTGCTGTTGTTTGACTCAGATGTTCCATCCTTGGGCTTCAAAGAATCCAAATGGTCTGGACGAGGAAGGGCCCTACCCCCCTGCCCTCAGCAGCACAACACAGTGGCTTTTCCAAATCATGGCCAGATTGCTTCTTTAAGCAGGGCCCCGATCTATTCCTCCTCATTGGGTGGGACCTCCAGCTGGACCCTCCAGCCACATCTGCCTGCACATATTAGGGACAGAACTCTGACCTCTTTCTTGGGATACAGTGCCTGGGGGAGGAGAGGGTTACCACCTGGGTTAGTTAGAAAACAATCATTAGGTGAAAAGACAATGTACAGAACAAGAGAAAAATTTTGCCATCTATCCATTTGACAAAGGTCTAATAACCAGCATCTACAAGGAACTTAAACAAATTTACAAAGAAACGACAAACAACCCCATTTAAAAGTGGGCAAAGGACATAAACAGACACTTCTTAAAGAAGACATACACGTGGCCAACACACATATGAAAAAAAGGTCAACATCACTGATCATTAGAGAAATACAAGTCAAAACTACAATGAAATACCATCTCATACCAGTCAGAATGGCTATTAAAGAGTGAAAAAAAAACAACAGATGCTAGCGATGTTGTGGATAAAAAGGAATGCTTTTACACTGTTGGTGGAAATGTAAATTAGTTCAACCATTGTGGAAGAGACTGGTGACTCCTCAAATACCTCGATGCAGAAATACCATTTGGCTCAGCAATCCCATTACTGAGTATATACCCAAAGTAATATAAATCATTTTATTATAAAGATACATGCACATGTATATTCCTTGCAGCACTATTCACAATAGCAAAGACATGGAATCAACCTAAATCCCATCAAAGATAGACTGAATTACAAAATGTGGTAGATATACACCATGGAATACTATGCAGCCATAATAAGGAACAAGATCCTGTCTATTGCAGGGACATAGATGGAGCTACAGGCCATTATCCTCAGCAAATTAATGCAGGGACAAAAATCAAATACTGCACATTTTCATGTACAAGTGGGAGCTGAATGATGAGAACACATGGACTCACAGAGGGGAACAACACACACTGGGGCCTGTCAGAGGGCGGAGGAGGAAGAGAAAGATCATCAGAAAGAATAGCTAATGAATGCTGGGCTTAATACCTGGGTGACTGAATGATCTGTGCAGCAAACCGACATGGCAAATTTTTACCTATATAATAAGCCTGCACATCCTGCACATGTACCCCTGAACTTAAAATTAAAAAAAAAAAATACACATCATTCCTAATGCTATATGTTTGGACGAACGGAGGCAAGACGGCGCACTTCCGGGTTCTTCATCACCAACTTTTCCTGCGTGCGCAAAAATGCAGCCAGCGCCCGGGAAGGTGCAGATCAACCAGGCATGCACCAGGTGATGTCAATCCGAAGAGACCAAGATTTACCTGGTCGCACCTGCGGAATGCCCCCCGACACACCTGTGCCCCACCTATTGCCCTTCCACTCCTAGAAAAGCCACTCCCGGCAGATGCGCCCGTGGACTACCCACCCCCCCACTCCTGTCGGGACTGCATTAGGAACTTCCTCGGAGAGCTTCACCGGGTGACTCTCTTGGCCTCCTTTGCCAGAGGCCGACAGACCTCTCCCTATCCACCTTCTTCCCTGAAGCTAGGTGATCAAAAATAAATTTGCAGTTTTGCTCCTACCCTTGCCTACTCGCTCGTTCTTTTGTGCCCGCTCTGGTGGTCTTAGAAAAACAAATCAGTTGGTGCCGAAACCCGGGAGGAGACCCCCTCCTCAGCCCTCTACGGGTTGAGGAACCTCCTCCTGCTCCCACGCCGCAGACGGACCAGGACCTGAGACCCGCTTCCCTCACTCTCACGGCCTCTCTGGGGTAAGTGCCCTTTTCTCCTCTTTACCTCCCTCAGCCAAAAATCCTGCGCAGGTCCGAGGCCCACTTTTGAGCCACCAAGTGGCTCGGGAGACCCGTTCAGGACAGAGACATCCGCCTGAAGGTAATCTCCACCTTGGCTCCAAGAGCCTCCAGTCTGTTTTTGGTGGTTCCAAAGGATGCTTTGAAGCCAGGCAGAGATCCACTTCCATTTCCATTGTGTCCACTGTGTAAGTAAAGAGGAAACAAATGGGAAACCCCCAGTCCAAATTTCCAAAGAGCACCCCCTTAGGATGCTTCCTAGCCAATTAAAAAACCTTACAGCTCAAACAAGACCTTAGGAGGAAGCGGTTAATTTTCCTTTCCACTGTGGCGTGATCGACCTCAGCAATTTCTGCCAGTGGCTAAGCAAGTGATCCGAAATTAATTACATACAAGGCTTTTGGGCCTTACGCTCTCGTCCCGACCTGCCCTATACTCCTTCTCTCCCTGCTCTCTCCACCCCTTCCCTTCCTGCCCAGACTCCTCCTCCTCCCCCCGTCCAGACTCCTCCTTCCTCCTCCTACTCCTACTCCTCCTACTCCTACTAGTAATCCACTTGGTCCCATGCCTCCTTCGGGGCCCCCAACTGGCTGTCTTGAGTCTCCTGTCTCTGCCCACACCCACTCTAAGTGCCCTGCTGATGCCTCCACTCCTGCCCCATACCCTCCTACAGTGTTAGCACCTTTGCAAGAGGTGGCTGGGGCGGATGGGGTAGTCAGAGTACATGTCCCTTTTTCACTGGCTGATCTTTCCAAAATTGATAAGCGTTTAGGTGATTTCTCAGCTAATCCTACCATATACATAAAGGAATTTAGATACCTTTGTCAGGCCTATGATTTAACTTGGCATGACCTCCAGGTTATCCTAACCTCCACCCTAAACCCTGAGGAGCAAGAGTGCATCCTAGCAGCCGCCAGGCAGCACGACAACCAACTACATTTAACTGATGCCACCATCCCACTAGGGGAGCAAGCAGTCCCCTCGGCAGACCCAGACTGGAACTACCAAGTAGGCCAGCCTGGGCACCGTAGGTGAGACATAATGGTCCAGTGTGTGTTGGCTGGTATGCAAGCAGCCTCAAACAAAATTTTTACAAATTATTTTAAAATTTGTAAATTTTAACAAATTAAAAGAAACTGTTCAAAATCCAGAAGAAAATCCAGCCACATTCTTAAATAGGCTGACTGAGGTTCTAACCCAATATACCCGGATAGATCCGGCCTCCCCCACAGGGGCCACCATTTTGGCGTCATATTTCATTTCTCAATCAGCTCCTGACATTTGTAAAAAACTTCAAAAGGTAGAGGATGGTCCTCAGGCACCAATACAAGACCTAGTTAAATTAGCCTTTAAGATCTATAACTCCAGAGATGAGACGGCTGAAGCACAGCAACAGGCTCTCCTCAAACAGAAAGCACAGCTCCTAGCAGTGGCTTTACAGCCCAGTCATAACCCCAGGCCAGAGAGCACACACCCCGCAGACTCCAAGGCTACAAAAGGAGCCTGCTATAAGTGCGGCAAGGCAGGACACTATGCCAACAGGTGTCCGCAAGGTCCCCGAGCCCCAACGCAGCCTTGCTATAAGTGCAAGGCATCAGGACATTGGGCCAGTGAATGTCCTAACCCTCGTCCACCAGCAACCCCCTGCCCTGCTTGCCAACAGGGAGGACACTGGAAGTCTGATTGCCCTACCCTGAGAACAAGTGCCGCGTCTCCACGTGACCCCCTTTCCCAGGATCCTGGGAGCTCCTTCCAGCTCCTACATCTGGATGATGACAACTGAAGGTGCCGAGACTCAGGGACCCCCATCACCCTCGCCGAGCCGCGGGTAACTCTCCTGGTAGTGGGTAAGACAATTAATTTTTTAATTGACAGCGAGGCTGCCTATTCTGTTTTGCCGTCTTTCTCTGGACCTAACCTTCCATCCAATATCTCTGTAGTAGGAGTAGACAGAAAGCCATCCACTCCACGAAAAACTCCATTCCTTAATTGCTGCCTGGCCAACAACTACTTTGTGCACTCATTCCTCATTCCTAGCTAAAAAGGGCCCCTACCAAAAGCAATCAGTGAAAATCAGTTTGGCTTTCCCCCACTCGCCTCAAACTTACAAAACTTCCTTGACTATCTCACACTCCCCAACCTTGCCAGAACCATCCTTCTGGGTTTTGCCCATATTCCAACAATTGCTTCCATTCCTCATTCCTATACTAATACTGTGCCTTATTTTATGCTTCATCCATACGTCCAAATACCAACCATAGGCCCCGACCTTAACAACGCCCCTTAACAGCAGGAAGTAGCCAGACAGACCACGGCACCCCTTATCACTATTATCAATAAAAGGTTGGACTGTTTGGACGAATGGAGGCAAGATGGCGCACTTCTGGGTTCTTCATCACCAACTTTTCCCACACATGCGAAAATGCAACCCGCGCCCGGGAAGGTGCAGACCAACCAGGCCTGTGCCAGGTGATGTCAATCCGAAGAGACCAAGATTTATCTGGTCGCATCTGCGGAATGCCCCCCGACATGCCTGTGCCCCGCCTATTGCCCTCCCACTCCTAGAAAAGCCGCTCCCGGCAGACTCACCATGTGGACTTCCCAGCCCCCCACTCCTGTCGGGACTGCATTAGGAACTCCGTCTGAGAGCTTCACCAGGTGGCTCTCTTGGCCTCCTTTGCCAGAGGCCGACAGACCTCTCCCTACCCACCTTCTTCCCTGAAGCTAGGTGACCAAAAATAAATTTGCAGTTTTGCTCCTACCCTTGCCTACTCGCTGGTTCTTTTGTGCCCGCTCTGGTGGTCTTAGAAAAACAAATCACTATAGGCTAGTGAAGCAACATTGAGGAAAAAAAATAAGAAAGTCATTACGTACTGATAGAAGGTTAAATTAAATAAGAACAATTAACTACCCTAAGTATATGTACCCAATATTGTAAAACAAAGATTCATAAAAGAAATATTGTCAGACCTACAAAAAGATTTATACAGCCACACAATAGTGGGGAACTTCAACATGACACTGACAATGTTGGAAAGATTATCAAGGTAGAACATTAACAAAAAATTCTGGACAAAAATGGGATAATGAATAAAACAAACCTAATGGATATCTACAGAATACTCCATCCAATAACAACGTAATGCACATTCTTCTTATCTACATACCCAACATACTCTGAGATTGAGTGCACACTTGGAAATAAACCACATATCAATAAATAAAATAAAAATCATATAAACTATATTCTCAGACCAAAGTGCAATAGCAATAAAAATCAACCAAAAAGAAACCACACTATAGCATGGAAATTAAGCAACTTACTGCTGTATGACCTTTGAGTAAACAATAAAATTCAGACAGAAATTTAAAAAAAAAAGAAAAAAAAAACTTTGTTAATAAAAACAGAGACACAACATACCAAAACCTGTGGAATTATATGGAAAGTTTATAGTGCTAAATGCCTAAATCAAGAA
>NC_045445.1:91910550-91913135 GCF_002776525.5 Piliocolobus tephrosceles | reverse complement strand
TTCTTCTTCTTCTTCTTCTTCTTCTTCTTCTTCTTCTTCTTCTTCTTCTTCTTCTTTCTTTCTTTCTTTTTTTTTGAGATTTCCAACTTATAAGTTCAGGGGTACATGTGCAGGATGTGCAAGTTTGTTACATAGGTAAATGTGTGCCACTGTGGTTTACTGTACAGATCATACCATCACCCAGGTATTAAGCCCAGCATCCATTAACTATTCTTCCTGATATTCTCCTTCTTCACACCCCTGCCCTTGGCAGACCCCAGTGTGTGTTGTCGCCCCCAATGTGTCCATGTGTTCTCATCATTTAGCTCCCACTTATGAATGAAAACATTCAGCATTTGTTTTTCTGTCCCTGCACTCGTTTGCTAAGGATAATGGCCTCCAGCTCCATCCATATCTGTGCAAAGGATATTATCTTGTTATTTTTATGTTTGCATAATATTCCATGGTGTATATGTACCACATTTACTTTATCCAGTCTATCACTGATGGTCATTTAGGTTGATTCCATGTCTTTGCTATTGTGGATAGTGCTGCAATGAGCATAAACATGCGTGTGTCTTTATAACAGAATGATTTATGTTCCTTTGGGTATATATCCAGTAATAGGATTGCTGGGTGGAATGATATTTCTGTCTTTAGGTCTTAGAGGAATCACCACACTGTCCTCCACAATGGTTGAACTAATTTACAATCTCACCAGCAGTGTGTAAGTGCTCCCTTTTCTCCACAACCCCACCAGCATCTGTAACTTTTTTGACATTTTAATAATAGCCATTCTGACTGATGTGAAATGATATCTCATCACGGTTTTTATTTGCATTTCTCAAATGGTTAATGATGTTAAGCATTTTTTTCATGATTGTTGACCACATGTATGTCTTCCTTTGAAAAATGTCTGTTCCTGTCCTTTGCCCACTTTTTAATGGTGTTTTTTCTTGTAAGTTTGTTTAAGTTCCTTACAGATGCTGAACATTAGACCTTTGTCAGATGCAGAGTTTACAAATATTTTCTCCCATTCTGTAGGTCGTCTGTTTACTCTTTTGAGAGTTTCTTTTGCAGCACCTCTTTAGTTTAATTAGATCCAATTTGTTAACTTTTCCTTTTGTCAAAATTGCTTTTGGTGTCTTCATCATGAAATCTTTGTCCATGCCTATATTCTAAATGGTGTTTCCTAGGTTTTCTTCTAGCGTTTTTATAGTTTTAGGTTTCACATTTTTTAATCCATCTTGAGATGATTTTTGTATAAGGTGCAAGGAAAGGTTCCAGTTTCAATTTTCTGCATATTCCTAGTCAGTTCTCCCAGCATTGGTTATTAAATAGGGAATCCTTTCCCTGTTGCTTGTTTTTGTCAGCTTTGTCAAAGGTCAGATGGCTCTAGGTACACAGTCTTATTTCTGGGTTCTGTATTCTGTTCCATTGGTCTATGTGTCTGTTTTGGGGCCAGTACCATGCTATTTTGGTTACTGTAGCCATGGAGCATAGTTTGAAGTCGACTAGCATGATGCATGCAGCTTTGTTCAGTTTGTTTAGTATTGTCTTGGCTATTCAGGCTCTTCTTTGGTTCCATATAAATTTCAAAATAGGTTTTTCTAATTCTGTGAAGAATATCAATGGTAATTTAATGGGAATGACATTGAATCTATAAATTTCTTTTGGCAGTATGACCATTGTAATGGTCTTCCTATCTGTGAGCTTCTTCCTATCTGTAAGCATGGAATGTTGTTCCATTTGTTTGTGTAATCTCTGATTTCTTGAGCAGTGGTTTGTAGCTCTCCTTGAAAAGGTCCTTTACTTCCCTTGTTAGCTGTATTCCTAAAATTTTATTCCTTTTGTAGCAATTATCAATGGAAGTTCATTTGTGATTTGGCTCTTCGCTTGCCTGTTTTCTGTGTATAGAAATGCTAGTGATTTTTACACAATGAATTTGTATCCTGAGACTTTGCTGTAGTTGCTTATCAGCTTAAGAAGCTTTTGGGCTGAGACAGCAGGGTTTACTAGATATAGGATCATGTCATCTGCAAACAATGATAGTTTGACTTCCTCTCTTCCTATTTGAATACCTTTCTTTCTATCTCTTGCCTCACTGCCCTGGCCAGAACTTCCAGTACTATGTTCAACAGGAGTGGTAAGAGAGGGCAACCTTATCTTGTGCCAGTTTTCAAGGGGGATGCTTCCAGCTTTTGCCCATTCAGTATGATATTGGCTGTAGTTTGTCATACATGGCTCTTACTATTTGAGGTATGTTCCTTCAATACATAGTTTACTGAGAGTTTTTAAAATGAAGGGTGTTGAATTTCATCCAAGGCCTTTTCTGCATCTATTGAAATAATCATGTGGTTTTCGTCTTTAGATATGTTTATGTGATGAAACACATTTATTGATGCGTGTATGTTGAACCAACCTTGCATGTGGGGATGAAGCCTACTTGATCGTAGTGGATGAGCTTTATAATGTGCTGCTGGACTTGGTTTACCAGTATTTTGCTAAGGATTTTTGCATTGATGTTCATTAAGAATAAAATACTGATTTCTTTTTTTCTTTTTTCTTTCTTTCTTTCTTTCTTTCTTTCTTTCTTTCTTTCTTTC
>NC_045445.1:91887631-91905550 GCF_002776525.5 Piliocolobus tephrosceles | reverse complement strand
TCTCTCTCTTTCTTTTATCTCTCCAGATTTTGGTATGAGGATGATGCATGGCCTTAGAATGAGTTAGAGAGAAGTCATTCATTTTCAATTATATGGAATAGTTTCAGTAGAAATGGTACCAGTTCTTTTGTGTACCTCTGGTAGAATTCAGCTGTGAATCCTTCTGGTCCTGAGCTTTTTTTTGGATGATAGACTATTTATTACTGCTTCAATTTCAGAATTTGTTATTGATGTATTCGGTGATTGAAATTCTTTGTGGTTCAGTCTCGGGAAGATGTATGTTTCCAGAAATTTATCCATTTCATCTAGATTTTCTAGTTAATGTGCATAGAGGTTTTCATAACATTTTCTCATGGTTTTTTGTATTTCTGTGGGGTCAGTGGTGACATACCCCCTTATCATTTCTGATTGTATTTACTTGACTCTTATCTCTTTTCCTCTATTAGTCTAGCTAGTGGTCTATCTATTTTATTATTTTATTAAAAAATCATCTCCTAGATTCATTGATTTTTTGAAAGATTTTCATGTCTCTAGCTCCTTCAGTTCAGATCTGATCTTGGTTACTTCTTGTCTACTGCTAGCTTTGGGGTTTGTTTGCTCTTGGTTCTCTAGTTCTTTTAATTTGATGTAAGATTGTTAACTTGGGATCTTTCTACCTTTTTGATGTGGTCGTTTAGTGTTATAAATTTCCTTCTTAACACTACTGCAGCTGTGTCCCAGAGATCCTGGTATATTGTATTTTTGTTCTTATTAGTTTCAAAGAATTTGAATTCTACCTAAATTTCATTGTTTACCCAAAAGTAATGTAGGAGCACGTGTTCAGTTTCCATGTAGTTGTATGGTTTCAAGTGAACTTCTTAATCTTGAGCTCTAATTTGATTTTGCTGTGGTCTGAGATACTGTCTGTTGTGATTTCAGTTCTGTTGCATTTGCTCAGGTGTGTTTTATTTCCGATTATGGGACCAATATTTGAGTAAGTGCCATGTGGTGATGAGAAGAATGTATATTCTGTTGTTTTTACGTGGAGACTTTTGTAGATATCTATCAGATCCACTTGATCAAGAGCTGAGTTCAGGTCCCGCATATCTTTGTTAATTTTTTGACTCAATGATCCTAAGAACTTGCTTTATAAATGTGTGTGCTCTTGTATTGGGTGCATATATATTTAGGACAGTTAGCTCTTCTTGTTGAATTGAACTTTACCATTATGTAATGCCGTTCTTTGTCTTTGATCTTTGTTGGTTTAAAGTCTGTTTTGTCAGAAACTAGGATTGCAACCTCTGCCTTTTTCCATTTTCCATTTGCATAGTAAATGGAATCCCTTTATTTTCAGCCTATGTGAGAAGGGTATCTTGAAGAACGCATACAGATGGGTCTTGGTTCTGTATCTGTCTTGCTATTCTGTGTTCTTTAATTGGGGCATTTAGCCCATTTACATTTAAGGTTAGTATGTGGATTTGATCCTGTCATCATGATGTTGGTTATTTTTGCAGACTTGTTTAGGTAGTTGCTTCATAGTGTCACCAGTCTTTGTACTTAAGTGTGTTTTTGTAGTGGCTGGTCATCTTTTTCTTCTTTTCATATTCAGTGTTTCCTTCAGTAGTTCTGGTAAGGTAGGTCTGGTGGTAACTATTTCCCTCAGCATTTGCTTTTCTGTAAAGAATCTTCTTTCTCCTTCACATATGAAGCTTACTTTAGCCAGATGTGAAATTCTGGGTTGAAAAAAGTCTTATAAAAATGTTGAATATTGGCTCCGAATCTCTTCTGGCTTGTAGAGTTTCCACAGAGAAGTTCATTGTCACTGTGATGGGCTTCCCTTTGTAGGTTACCTGGACTTTCTCTCTGACTGTCCTTTACATTTTTTCTTTCATCTGGACCTTGGATAATCTGATGATTATGTGTCTCAGTGATGATCTTCTCTTGGCGTATCTTCTCTGCCTTTCCTGAATTTGAATGTTGGCCTGTCTTGCTGAGTTGAAAAAGTTCTCCTGGATAATATCCTGAAATACGTTTTCCAAATTGGTTCCATTCTGCCCATCTTTTCAGATACCCCAGTCAGTGTTAGGTTTTGTCTCTTTACATAATCTCATATTTCTTGGAGCTTTTGTGGATCCCTTTTCATTGCTTTTTCTCTATTCTTGTCTGTCTCTCTTATTTCTTTTTTTTTTTTATTCTCATATTTTATTTTTTAAAGTTCTTTATTTCCATAGGTTTTGGGGGAACAGGTGGTATTTGGTTACATTAATAAGCTTTTTACTGGTGATTTGTGAGATCTTTGTGCGCCCATCCCCCCAGCAGTATACACTGAACCCAATTTGTAGCCTTTTATCCCTTACCCCCTTCCCACCCTTTCACCCCCATGTCCCCAAACTCCACTGTCTCTCTTATTTCAAAAAGACAGTCTTCAAGCTCTGAGATTTTCCTCTGCTTGGTCTATTCTGGTATCAATACTTGTAACTGCACTGTGAGGTTCTTGTACTGCATTCTTCAGCTCTATCAGGTCATTTAGGTTCCTCTCTATTCTGGCTATTCTGGCTGTCTGCTCCTGTACAGTTTTATCATGATCCACCAAAGAAACATAATAATTGCCTAGCAATAAAAAATAATTCTTCAAAATGCCAGATAAAGAATTTGAAATAGTGATTTTAAAGAAGCTCAATAAGATGCAAGAGAAATCTGAAATCAAATATAAAGAAATCAGACATAAAATTCAGGATATAAATGAGAAATTTACCAAGGAGATAGAGATATTAAAAAAAACAAGCAGAAATTCTGGAAACAAAAATTAATTGAAGAAAATACAAAATACATTTAAAAGCTTCAAAAACAGACTGAACCAAGCAGAGGAATCTCAGAGCTTGAAGACAGGCCTTTTGAAATAATGCAGTTAGACAACATTTTTTCTTTAAAAAAAAGGAATAAAAAATAATAAACAAAGTTTTTAAGATGTTTGAACCTACATAAAATGACCAAGCTTGCAAATTATCTGTATTCTCAAGAGAGAAGAAAAATTAAAACTTTAGAAAATATGTTTAGGTTAATAATGGATAAAACTATCCCAAGTCTAGCAAGGAAGTTAGACATGAAGCTATAGGAGACCAAGTGATCCCCTAAGGCAAATATATTGCAAAAAGTATTTCATCATGGCATATTATATTCAGAATGTCTAAAGCCAATGTGAACGAAATAATTTTAAAATTAGCAAGATAAAAGCATCTAATCACCTATAAAAGAAACCCCATTAGACTAACAGTGGACTTTAAAGCAGAAATCTTATGAGACAGAAGATAATAAGATGGTATTTACAAAGTGCTGGAAGAAAAAAAATCAGCAAAAATGTTTATGTCTTTGCAGAATACACTTCAGAAATGAGAGAATAATAAAGACATTCCCAGACAAGCAAAAGCTGAGGGAATCCATCACCACTGGATCAGCCCTACAGCAAGTGCTGAGAGGAATATTAAACACAGAAGTGAAAGTTCAGTAGTCACTATCATGAAAATATATGGAAATATAAAACTCAAGTCGTATAAAACAACCACACAAAGGAAGAAGAGAAAGGAATCAAATGGCAACATGACAGAATTTCATCAAATCACCAAGACAAAAAGAGAAAAATTTAAAAAACAAGTATTTGCCAACAACAATATGGTGGGAACAAAGCCTTACACATCAATTTTAACCTTGAATGTAAATGGATTATGTCCTTTGCATAAAAGATACAGATCAGGAGAATGAATTTAAAAAATGCTGCCTAAAAGAAACTTGCCTTGCCCATAAAGACACATATAGACTGAAAATAAAGAAGTGGATAAAATGTTCAACACAAACAGAAACTGAAAGTGAGCAGAAATAGTTATACTTTCATAGATTAAAACAGACTTTCAATGAAAAATGGTAAAAAATAGAAAGACAAAAAATGTCATCATAAATGATAAGTGGATCAGTTCAGCAAGAGGATATAACAATTCTAAACATATCCAACACTGGACAACCGAGATTCATAAAACAATTACTAGACATAAGGAGAGATATACACAGCAATACAATAATACTGGGGACTTTAACACTTTACTTTCAGCATTAGACAGATCACCCAGACAGAAAATTAATGAAGAAACATTGGACTTAAATCAGACTTTTGACCAAATGGACTTAACAGACACGTACAGGACATTCTACCCAACACCTGCAGAATGTACATTTTTTTCATTAGCACACAGAACATTCTCCAAGATAGATCACGTTAGGCCACAAAACACATCTCAACAAATTTTAAAGTACTAAAATGAATATCAACTATCTTTTCAGACTGCAGTAAAATAAAAATAAAATAAAAATACCAAGAGGAACTATACAAATCATAAAAATTAAACAAAGTGTTCCTGAATGGTCATTTGATCAACAAAGAAATGAAGACAAAAATTAAAAATTTTGAAACAAACGAATATGGAAACCCAAGATAACAAAACCTGTGGGATATAGAAAAGGCAGTGTTAAGATGGAAGTTTATAGCATTAATGGTCTACATAAAAAATATAGAAATATCTCAAATCAACAACCTAACATCATAACACAAAGAATGAGAAAAGCAAGAACAAACCAAAACCAAAATAAGCAGAAGAAAAGAAATAATGAAGATCAAAGGAGAACTGAATGAGAGACTAAAAAAAAAAAAAAAAAAAAAAAAAAAGAAAACACAAACACAAAAAAAGAGAAGATCAACGATATGAATAGTTGGGTCTTCAAAAAGATAAAATTGATAAACCACTATCTAGAATGGCAATGAAAAGAAGAGAGAAGATCCAAATAAATAAAGTCTGATATGAAAAAGAAGACATTACAATTGATAACACAGAAATAAAATAGGTCATTAGAGACTATTATGAACAACTATATACTCACAAACTATAAAATCTATAGGAAATGGATACATTTCTAGACACATACAACCTTCCAAAAATGAAGGATAAAAAGCCTGAACAGACCAATAACAACTAGAAAGAATGAATCTCCAATAAAACATATCCCACCAAGGAAAAGCCAAAGACTGTATGAATTAGCAGTTGAATACTACCAAATATACAACGAAGAATTAATATCAATTCTCCTGAAACAGTTCCAAAAAATTCTCCTTAATTCATTCCACAAGGCCCATATCACCCTGACACCAAAACCAGACAAAAACAGAAGAAAAGATTAAACTGTAGACCAATATCCCTGATTAACATAGACACATAAATTATCAACAAAATAATAGCAAATTGAATCCAACAGCACATCATTAAGATGAAACACCATTTTAAAAATGGGTTTTATACCAGGGATGCAAGGATGGTTCAACCTATGCAAATCAATAAATGTGATATATCACATAAACATAATTAAGGACAAAATACCTACAATCATCTCAATAAAGTAAAGAAAAAGCATTCAATAAAATTCAGCATCTCTTCATGATAAAAAAAAAACTGTTAATGAACTAGGCATAGAGGGAACAAACTTCAAAATAATAATAATGGCCATATATGACAAACCCATAGCTAACATCATACTGAATGGGGAAAAGTTGAAACATTTCATCTGGAACTGGAACAAGAGAAGGATGCCCACTCTCAACACTCCTATTCAGCATAGTACTAGAAACCCTAGACAGAGCAATCAGTCAAGGGAAAGAAATAAAAGGCAGCCAAATTGGAAAAGGGGAAGTTAAATGATCCCTGTTTTCTGATGACATGATCGCATATCTAGGCAAACCTAAAGATTCCACCCCAAAAACTCTTAAGTTTTATAAATGAATTTAGAAGAATTGCAGGATGCAAAATCAATGTACAAAAATCAGTAACTTTTCTATACATCAATAATGATCTAGCTGAGAAAAAACAATAAGGCAATCCCATTTACAATAACTACAAAAAAGTACCTAGGAATACATTTTAGAAAGAAGCAAATGATCTCTACAAAAAAAACCCTACAAAACACTGATGAAAGAAATTGAAGATGACACAAATAGAAAAACATTCCATGCTCACAGATCTCAAGAACCAATAGCATTAAAATTACCATACTACCTAAAACAGTCTACAGATTCAATGCAACCCCTATCAAAATGACAATGTCATTTTTAACAGAATTAGCAAACATAATCCCAAATTTCATATGAGACCCCCCCCTCCCCGCAAAACGTCTGAAGAGCAAAAGCAATTCTAGCAAAAAGAACAAAGCTGGAGACATCACTTTACCTTACTTAAAAGTATACTAGAAGGCTATAGTAACCCAAACAGCATGATACTCTTATTAAAATAGACACATGGATCAATGGGACAGGATAGAGAACCCAAAACAAAAAGCTATATATTTACAGCCAAGTTATCTTTGAAAATATCAAAAAGAACACACATTGGAGAAACAACACTTTCAGCAAATGGTGCTGGGAAAATTTGATTTTCATAAGCATGGGAATGTAACTGGATACCTGTCTCTTACCATACACAAAAATCAACTCAAGATGGATTGAAGATTTAAATGTAAGTCTGAAACAAATATTCTACAACAAAACCTAGGGAAAACTCTTTTGGGCCTTCATTTATGTCAATAATTTATGACTAAGATCTCAAAGGCAAAGGCAGGAAAAACTGAAATAGACAAATGAGACTTCAACTAAAAAGCTTCTGCACAGCACAGGAAATAATAAACAAAGTGAACAGACAACCTGTAGAATGGGAGCAAATATGTATAAAGTATAATCCAACAGGCTACTAGTATTCAGAGTATACAATGAACTCAACCAACTCAACAAAGAAAGAAAATCCCATTAAAAAATGGATAAACGACATGTATGGAGATTTTTTAAAAGACCTACAAATGCCCAACAGATATGTGAAAAAAGTATGCAACATCACTAGTCATCAGAAAAAAGTGCAAATTAAAATCACAATGAGATATTATCTTACCCCAGTCAGAATGGCATAATTAAAAAGTCAAAGAATAACAAATGTTGACAAGGATGTGGAGAAAAGGGAACTTTTATACATTGTTGATGAGAATTTAAATTAGTAAAACCTTTATGAAAAACGAAGTATGGAGATTTCCCGAAGAACTAAAAATAGAACTACCACTTGATCCAGCAGTCTCACTACTGGATATCTACCCAAAGGGAAAAAAAAAAATCATTATATTAAAAAGATAGCTGTACTTGTATGTTTATTTCAGCTCCATTCACAATAGCAAAAATATGGAATAAACCTAAGTGTTCATCAATAGATGATTGGATAAAGAAAATGTGGTATGCATACACAATGAAATACTATTCAGCCGTAAAAAGAATGAAATCACATATTTTGTAGCAACATGGATGAAACTGGATGTCATTATCTTAAGTGAAACAAATCAGACACAGAAAGACAAATATTTCACATTTTCACTCATAAGAACTCTCGTATCTGATGGTGAATGTGTAAATTAGTACAAACACCTTGGAAAACTGTTTGGCAGTACTTACTAAAATTTAACATACCTAGTTACACTCCCATTTATTTATTAGATTGTTCATAGCAGCAAAATTAGCACTTGCCAATAAATGGAAACAATATAAATACCTATAAGTGGAATCTAAAATTATGGGTGAGGGATACACTATAATTCTACAACAAAAATAAATGAACAAGTCAGGTGTGGTGTCCTAAGCCTGTAGTCCCAGATACTAGGTGGGAGGATACCTTGAGCACAGAAGATCAAGGCTGCAATGAGCTACGATAGTGCCATTGCATTCTAGCCTGGATGACAAAGAGAGACCTTCTCTCTTAAAATAAAAATGAATAAATGAATTGCTTATACATACTAAATCATGGCTGAAGTTCACAAACAAAATGTTGAGTAAAAGAAGCCAAAAACAAAAAGAATATAAACTTTCCATAAAGTTTAAAAATAAAACTAATCTGTAGTTTTAATATATTAACACAAAAATTGTACACAAATATTGATAGCAAAAAGTAATCATATCTAAAGGTGGAAACAACTCAAATGTCCATTAATTAATTAACAAATAAAGTGCAGTATATTTATATAATGCGATATATTTCAGCCACGAAAAGAGTGAAGTACTAATATGTGCTAAAACATGGATGAACTTTAATAACATCATACTAAGAAAAGCCAGATACAAAAGCATATATTGTACAATTCCATTCATATGAAATATGCATAATAGATAAATTCATAGAGACAGAAAGTAAATTAGTGGTTTCCTGGAGATGATGGAATGGAGAATGATTATGGGATTTCTTTTCAGAGTGGCAGAGGTGTTCCGGAATTATCCAGTTGTGATGACTCAGCAACATTATTAATGTTTTAAAAATGACTTGACTTGTATATTTTAAAATGGTGAATTTTATATTATGTGAATTTTATCTCAATAATAATAATAAATGAAGAGAAATAAGCAAATAAAAGCATCTAATTTTTGGTTTTGAAAATCAAGTTATTTATTTTGGTACAGGATGGCAGTGACTAGCAGAGGATATGAGGGAGCTTTGAGGTTCTGGTAATCCTTTTATCTGAGTAGTGGCTTTATAGGTGTATTCATTTTTTGAAAATTAATAAAGCAATTTTGTAATGTAAGTTATATTTTTAAAGTATGTTATATTTCAATAAAAGTTATAAAATTAAAATTTACAAATTAAAAAATGCTTTAGGGCCAGTTAGAATTCAATACATGGTAACTTAAAATTACATCAAAGAATGATTAAAATACACAATATAGCCTCACAACTAACAATCTATAGGTTGTTATCTGGAAGTGTATTGGATAATTCAATAATCTTGAAAATAAAAATCAATTAGCAATTTTAAACACATGAATCAAAGATTCACATTTAGTTTAAAAATACTTTATAAAATACTTGGAGTGTAAATACTTAAAAACACCAACTACTAAAATTATCATGTAAAATAATCAATAGCCTCCAATTTGATAACATTTTGGGATTTCATATTCAGGGGACAAATTTGTAACTTTTCTTCTTACTTTTTACTGTCTTCAAGAAATTTTCAAAAGATAGATTGTATTAGACAGACAGATTACCAATGTTGCAATAATGGCTCTTTGATTTTTTTTATGTCTAACTGTAACTGGAAAATTCTGGACATGCTTCAAAATTGTCATTGTGCTTTTATCCAGATGTTTTCAACCAAAGACACTTAGACTGAAACACTTGGATAGAGATCAAACTTAACTATTTGATTGTTTCAATTTTATTTTCTCATTTCTATTTTTGGGAAGAATCCTCAATAATTTTTATAAATATAGGCAACATTTTATCTTTAAGAATTTTTTAAAGAATCTATGGTGAATGACAACAAGAATCACTTTGCAAATAATTTTCTATCCAGTGTGTTTTTGCAATATTCAGTAGATTTGTTACATAGATTTAGCAGTGAACATGACTATCCAGTGCCTGCTGTAAAAATGAAATATAATACAAGTTAGTCAAATTTTTAGATTTCACATAAGACTTACTGCTCTAGATAAACTATTCTAAAAATGAACTGAGTAAAAATATGCTGAATAATATACAAGAGTGGATTTATCAGCAAAATTTATAAATACAGAATTAATAAAAAATTAATCTCCTTTTTCCAATTGAATTTGCCTTTCATTCATTTCAATAAGTCTTCCCTGTTATTTAAAAAAGTAGTACAGCTAGTCCAGGTTTCTCCATTTTCAAAGTAGCCACATTTCTAAAGTTATAAACACTTATTTTAACAATGTTCTTAAATCCTATTGCTTCTTAAGTACATAAATAAAAGTGACATACCCAAATGGCAAAATGAGCCCGCACATAAAAAATCGAAAAGCAAGTTTTACTTAATCAACAATATTTTAGGAAGTGAGGCAAAAATAATGAATATTGGCTTATTCCCTCTTCTACTAGCATGTCATAACATTTGATGCAATTCCTATTATTATTAATAATTTAAAATAAAATAAGCTCCAGAAAGCACAAGAACATAAAATGACTTTGAAGGGGAAGCTGTTGCATCTCTTTGGAAATATCAAGGGCCAAGTTTAGCATTAACCAACTAATGCCAACACAAATTGGGAGGAAAAATAGTTCTCACTCTGCCTAGCAGCACATTCTAAAATTGGACCTCGCCTGGAATGAACTGCTACTCTATTCACTGAGTCATTGCCTGTGGAATTTCCATTTAGCTCTCTAATTTGGCTAATTTCCCCACAAATAGACATGAGAGAAGCTTCCTTCTTCCACATGCAGTATTACATCGTTTCACACTACAGTTATATCCCTCTACCGCGTACACAGGAAAGGGAAATAAGTCTTGAAAAAGATTAATCATTTCTTGACTTTATTCCAAGGAAAGACTGGCTTAGAATTGAAATGTTTTCATTTTGGCTACCATTTGTAATTTTTATTGTTAAATGTATTTATTTTTTAAACTTACAAAAATTGTGTATATTTATCATGTACAATATGTTTGAAAATATGTACAACACTACTTTTTGTAGTGAGAACACAAAATATTATTTATCACTATAGTGAGCTTTATTTTTTTATAATGGGCTTTGTTTCCTTTCCAAATGTATTCAGTTAGTTATACTTTATTCAGAATGTGAGATACTTGCTTGATGATTAACCCTATACCTCACTACATGATTGGTGAAGTTTCAGGATTCTTCATGTTAAACTCCAGTAGTTGTCATTCCCAAGTATCAAAGTCTTTATAGCCTTATTTTCTTATTATGAAGTCTTTATAGCCTTATTTTCAGCTAGCACACCTATATAAAATACTTACCTTCTAATTAAAGTCTTTTTTTGTTTCAGAAAATTAAAATTTGCTTGTGTATCCAGTATAAGGAAAGTAAAAATTATTTCAAAAATTACAGGTGTAAAATCATTTATTTATATGCTATGGTTTTCTCATTTGGAAACAAAATGTTTGTTTTATATAATTTTCAAAAGATCACTCTCAGGTTTTATACATAATATATCCGAGATTACAATCTAGAACAAATCAAAATATAACATAATTTACAAATTATTTTCCATAGTATTTTGCTATAATCAAAGCTACCAGTCACAATTCTGTTTAAATTTAAATTCAGGACAGTTTATCCTAATTGCTATATTGCAGCTTAAATTTTAGATTCTTAGAACTTTTTGAAAAAACTTTTGATAATCTGCACATTGAAATACTCCTCATTATAATTTTCTGTCCATACTGTGAAAATAACAACCACCATTATATTTGAATCTGTATAATTCTAATATATAACCATCTAGAAATTGATTATATATTATCTTTCATTGCTTGCTGAATTTTTGTTTCTGTCTAGCTTGTAATGTGTGTGCGTAAAGGGCAGAATTTGTCAAATATGTGCTGAAAATGTTTGTTTGAATAAAGTAATGCAAACATACTTTTGTGTTATACTTCATAGTGCCTCACACAGAGTAGGCACTCAATAACCACCAGCTGCTTAATAAGCTGGTAATGATAAGATATAGTCTAAGGATTCACAGTTAGTGCTCATAAGAATAATTATCTCCTTTGTTTAAAATACTGAGTTAAGATATTTTCCATAGGCAGAATGATGTTTAATGTGTTTTGCATGTGCATAAATGTCAGTAGAAAACTAGAATGAGATGTATTGTTCTGTTGATAATGCAGGACAGCAAAGTCACCATCGAACAAAATGTATTTGCTAGGGAATTATACTATTTATTTACTCTATTTTTTTTGCACTCCATGCTCATTGAGTTATCACCATTAGTAGTCAGGGTAACTATAAAATGTATTACATTAGGGTGTAAAGAGAAAAGAGGATGTGACTTCTGTGACTGAGTTTCCATACACCATCACTTGCCATGTTAGCTAATGAAAGAGAGGATTATGAGTAAGAAGCCCCAAGTATCACACCAAAGTTGGTTTTTTGGACAATCTTAGTCCTGTCTCTTCCAGTTTAAGAGAAATACAGTTAAAACTCAATCTAACACAGTTCATCATGAGAAACTATTGAAATTAACGACTAAGGAGTATCCTCCAAATTATGGAGATCTGATTTGTTATATTAATAAGCACCAAATAAAAAATACCTGTTGAATATCTGTAGTAGCAGAAAGTAGTAGTAAGAAAGAAATGGAAGCCAGAGATGACATACCTCATTTTGATACAGAGTGCTCTGGGCTTATATTGTACAAGGTTGAAGAGTCCTGCAAATTCTCAAAGGGAAATAACATCATAAACATCAAATGTGAATCTAAGAACATATGAGGGAGCCAAACAAGATAAAGTCATCTCACTAACAGTGTGGATAATCTAGAATAAGCATGATTTATTCAGAGATACCCATAGTTTATCACTTCCTGATAAATTAAGCATGTCCTAATCATCTTTCCATAAATATCTCTGAAAATATTTTATTACACAACTTTGTTCATATTAATCAAGTGTAATTTTTATAGTATCCAAGAAATCCTTAGGGACATTTTTAATCTTCCTTTCTCTTTCTGATGGATGTCCTATATATTCAATAAGTTACCAAATTATATTCATTTTCTAAATTAGGACACATCTCCTGTATCTCTGTTTCTTCTCGTCACCACTCCAGTCCAAGCCTTCATCACAACACTCCGGAATTACTACAACAGACTCCTAAGTGATTGCACTATTTTCCCCATCAAACCCATATTATGCATGTCCACTATATTAATATTTTTATATAATCACATTTGACTTCCCTTCTCAAATATCTTCACTGGCTTTCAATCATATCCATAATAAAGTCCTATCTACTCTGACTGGTTTGTATTGCCTTCCAGAATTTGGCTCCATACTGGCAGTCTAACTCTAACACCCAGCACTTACCAAATATGAGCCCTGAATTTGAGTTAGGTTGTTCTTCACAGTGTTGTGTGGCTAATTCCATTTTGAGTTCTTTCTTTGTGCTTTTCTCCCAGGCTGGAATTCACCAACACTCTTCTTCATATAACTAAAAGTAACCACCCATTAAACTCCAGCTCCTGCCCCTCCTTTCACTCCAAGCCATTCATTTGGTGCCTGAAAACATGGTTGTTGATTTTGTTTAGTTGTAAAATGGCTAATAGGTGAATTTTTATGTCCTCTCCAAAATTAAGATACGGCTCATAATTTACTCCTCTTATCTATATCCCTAGTATTCTACCTTGCATTCTGTAAGGAGTCAGTAAATTAACTTGAAATATACAGAGGGGACCATAGCTTAAATATTGTTACCAAAGGTCCCATCTATTTAGATTTCATAAACATATAAAATTCATTTTTAATGATTGCTTTTTATAGGTTGTTTTGTGCTTAAATAACCTGTTCTCTAAACACTTGGTCCCTAGCCATTTTGGTACCGGAGACCAGTTTAGTGGAAGACAATTTTTCCACGGATGGGGGGATAGTTTTGAATGATTCAGGCACATGACATTTATTGTGCACTTTATATTATTATTACATATTCACCATAATGTAGAATCAGTGGGAGCTCTGAGTTTGTTTTCCTGCAACTAGATGGTCCCATTTTGGGGTGATGGGATACAGCGACACATCATTAGGAATTAGATTCTCATAAGGAGTGTGCAATCTAGCTCCCTCCCATGTGCAGTTCACAATAGAGTTTGTGCTCCTATATGAGAATCTAATACCACTGCTGATCTGACAAGAGGTGGAGCTCACTTTTGTTCCCTGGCTGCCACTCACCTCCTGCTGTGCAGACCAGTTTCTAACACACCATGGACTAGTACTTGTCCGTGGCCTGGGGGTTGGGGACTCCTGCTTTAAACCCTAGCATACAATTTGATTTTTAAAACATTATTAAGGAAATCTATCTTTCAAAAAAGTTACATATATATATATATATGTAAATATATAAATTTCAGTTACATATAAAATACATACAAATTTCAGATATATATATATATAAATTTTAGTTCGGCCTTACATTTCAATTGTCACATATTTTGAGTGAGTTGCATTTAATTTAGTTTTTATCATCATGAAGTTATCAAGTGGATCTGTTTGATACCAATAATTACCAAGGGATTATGAATATTTCCATCAGGGAATTAATCATTGCTTTATGTGGAATCAAGGAACAGTCAAAAATACCCTGTTATACTAATGTCTTATCTTATTTTTCCTGGATGGGAATATGAAGCATTTAATCCTCACAGAAAGATGATCTTCGTATTCTAACAAGTTTCACTTTTACTATTCAAGGCTTTAAATTATGTAACACTATAATGAGATAACTGGTAAAAATGTCAAGATTAACATATTTAAACTAATGATAAATATGCTCATCAGGATCCCCCAGAATCAAACCTTCTTGCAAGGAATTTTTTATTGTGTTTTCAATTGGCAAAATGTTAATAAATCAATGACTGAAGATGAACAAAAGGCAAATGAAATAAATCATGTCCCATTGTTTAAACAAAAAGGCAAGCTTATGCCAACACTAACAGAAACACGAATATATTTACAGTCACACTTCTGTCTGTAATTACATGCCATGTCAACTATCACTCTGGGACAACAGCATTGAAAGAGAAATCTTTTGAAAAAATTGAACAAAAGAAACCATGTGAGCTCACGGACAATCATAAGATTTTTATCTTAAAAAAAAAAAATCTGTCCTTTGAAAATTCTATAGACCATAACCAAAGATAGCTATGGTAGTTTTCATGGGAAGAAATAGGTCTAAGGGATTAAGGAAACAATGTGACAGAGTTTTAAAATATCTATATGGTTATATATCTTAATGGATGCCTATGACCCTTTTGTTCCCCCTCAGGCCTCTGAACTTTCTATAGGCAAATAAAAATAATCTATTTAAGAGGACTTAACTAATGACAACACATTCCTAAAATGGGCTTAAAATCTTTCTAAAATACTAAGGGAGAACTGTTAAACGGTTAGACACAAAATTCTATTTCTTTGAATTACAAATGTATGTGTATTTTTTGCTTTTTCATTGAATAAGTACAACCAACTTAAAAATTGTAAAGACAGTAAAGATGTATATCAAGGTGGTAAATATTAAAGTGTACTGTTAAAGTGCCATAATAATTGTTATCCCCAAGTATCCACATGTAAACAGTACTGGGTTACAATGGTTGAAAGCAACCAATAGTGTTTGCTACCATGACCACATTGTAGAAAAGGAAAAGTAGAACTACTTCTCACTAACGCCTTATATAAAATATCTCCATTATTATCTGATTCATGTATAAACACATTGCCATCTAAATCAAGAAAATAACTTCTCAATGTACACACATACTTGCAGCAATACTGTGACTGAAAAATGGGCCATAAGAAGAATGGTTGAGAGATGGTGACCATGAAAGAGACCTGTCTCCCATCCAAGTACTAACCAGGCCCAACCCTGCTTAGCTTCCGAGATCAGACGAGATCGGGCGCGTTCAGGGTATAAATTATTCTACTACAAAGACACATGCACACGTATGTTTATTGCGGCACTATTCACAATAGCAAAGACTTGGAATCAACCCAAATGTCCATCAGTGACAGACTGGATTAAGAAAATCTGGCACATATACACCATGGAATACTATGCAGCCATAAAAAAGGATGAGTTTGCATCCTTTGTAGGGACATGGATGCAGCTGGAAACCATCATTCTTAGCAAACTATCACAAGAAGAGAAAACCAAACACCACATGTTCTCACTCATAGGTGGGAACTGAACAATGAGTTCACTTGGACTCAGGAAGGGGAATATCACACACTGGGGCCTATCATCGGGAGGGGGGAGGGGGGAGGGATTTCACTGGGGAGTTATACCTGATATAAATGATGAATTGATGGGTGCTGACGAGTTGATGGGTGCAGCACACCAACATGGCACAAGTATACATATGTAACAAACCTGCACGTTATGCACATGTACCCTAGAACTGAAAGTATAATAAAAAATAAAAATAAAAATAAAAAAAAGGCTGTTTTCAGGACAATAAGGATTGTTGACCTAACTGTTGTACATCTGAGTCAGAAAGTCTTTTTAAGATCTTTATGCAAACTCAAATAGTACCTGGAAACAGATTAAATTGTATGTTATATTTTTTGAGAATAATAAAGTAAAAACTGATTTAAATTAAAAAAAGAAAAAAGAGAGACCTGTCTAATTCAAACATAAATAAAAGAGATTCATTGCAAGGACTGGTGTACACCTACAAGGAAATAGGGTGGAGTACAAAGAAAGTAAGAGAAATCAATTAAGGTGGGAGGCAGCAAACAGTTATAAACAAAACAGTTGTGAAACTCAAGAGTCAAATGGCAGAATGGGAAATATTTCCTCTTTGTTTTGAGCTACACACACAATTAATAGTTACTAAGTGAAATATATTTGTAATCTGAGCTAGGTAAATTTTAATATGAATTGTAGTTCTGACTTTGCCATATTACCTCACAGGATTGTGAGGATCAAGTATAATAGTTGTGAAAGTGCTAAACTGTAAAATGCTATACTCATGTAAGATAGATGGTATCTACTTAAAATGCAGACAAAACTCTCTTATTTCAACTCTAAGAGTGAGCCAGCAATGAGCTCTCTAGGGCACAGAGGGGAGAAAAATCTCCCTCTGGTCTGTCCAGATTGTCTTGGAAGAATAGGCTGAATACTTATTGCATCAGCTTGCTTTGAACACAGACCAAAGATACTATGAAATTGATCTAATGGACATGTGGCCAATGCCACAAAAGAACAGTGTGGAGAAAAATCCTTCTTAATCTGTTGAAGAAATAACTTTCTTTTCCATTTTCTTAACCTTCACAAATGTTTATTTCCTGCATAATCCTGATATTAATTTGTGCTAATTTCTCCCCTTTGAGGAGGGAAAACAAGGGGCAGGAAAGGGAATGAAGATTCACCAAAACATGCTGAAACATATATAACATTTTCCTTTCAATACAACCTACTGGGATAGAAAAAATAAGTCTAGGATGTAACACATATGTTCACATTGCTATGACCATTTTACAGATAGAAAACTGAGGCTAAGAGAGACTAACTTATTAAAGGCCAACTTATTCAAAACCACAAACATTTCACCTTGGGTCTGAGTGATAACAAAAGCCCTTGTATTTTCCACAACAAAAACATACCTTCATGATAAGAAAAAGGTTAGAATGATAAACAGCTAAGAAGAACCAACCCCTATTTTTAGCTCTTTTTTTTTTTTTTTTTTTTTTTTGGAGTTCTATCATTAGATTTTTGTACTGTGTAAAATTTCCATTAAATTTTGAATGTAAAACACCAGTTCCTCAATCTTTCATTATTTAGTGCTACAGGGCTCAAACCACTTTTCATTACAAGTACAAACAATGATTAATAATTGCAAAATGCCTGAAATTTTTCAAGAAAAAGCACAAAATCACACACACACACACACACACACACACACAAATGAAAAGACCTTATGAGCAATGAGTTCAAACCACCACAACTCATAAATAAGGAAATTAAGGCTCAGATAGGTTAAGTGACTTGCTCAGGGTCACACAACTTGTCAGTTCCAGACTCAAGATCAGCATTTAAATCTCCAAACTTGTAGTCCAGGGCTGTGCTCTTTTTGCAAACCAAAGAGAAATGACTGCACTTAAACATTTAGTCCAGAACATCCTCAAAATTGACTGCAATAAAAGTAAGCCACATGGCAAGGAACGAATAGAGTTGGTTCATACCAAAAATGAGCTGCCAGTCACAGTGATAAGATCTGTTTCTTTCTGAGAACCATGGTTTCTTGCTGTACTGGGGAATCCAAACTGGGTTTCTCCCTCCTGTCCAAAGAAGTCAGAGTCAGGATGTACCTTCCACTCCGCTTTGGTTGGTGTCAGTAGTTCTGAGACACTGTTTTC
>NC_045445.1:91823371-91877631 GCF_002776525.5 Piliocolobus tephrosceles | reverse complement strand
CCAAGATTTGGTAGTTTCTGAAAACTCAAGTAGTTGTTTCTCTCTCTTGTCCAGGTGGAGGATGAGGGTAGGGGTTAGGAGTAATTCCGCATTTCTGCCAAGGGTAATTCCGTGATTCTGTCACACTTTTGGCGAGCTTGACTGCACCACGGAAAGCAGCCCAAACACAAAGCCCTGCGACCCCTCCAGAAAATGTAATAAAATTTCCTAGCATGACCAGTCTCTGTTACATTAAGCTCCAGTATTCCCTCAAAGTTTGTATGGGTGCAGGGATTTTCCTTCTCCCACTGTTTTGTCTTAGTGAAAACACTGAACCACATGCAGGGATCGCTCGGCCACTAAAGACATCACCCAGGTTCTGATTCCCTTCCATCTGCAAGCTTGTCATCTTCTGACTGGCTTAGAAGAATTTCTAAAAAGGGAATCACTTGCGCAATGCTCTCCCTGTGGAAGGTGTTCTGATCAGCATCTCTGTGGGGCCAGAAGATGGACCAGGGACTGATGGCCTGAGCCTTCTCCAGGAAAATTTCACACCGTCTGCCAGCAGAGTGCATCACTGGGAAGTGCTGTCTCAGTTATCTGCTCAGTGGGGGATTTTACAGGTCTTGAGCCCCTGCCTTCCACGTCTGTGGAACAATCAACCATCTTTGTGTTCTGACTATCAGCTTTAACTTCTCGAAAATATATGTGCTACCTTTCTATTACCTTTCATCCATGTGACCTAATGAAGATAGAATATTCACATGTATCTTCACCTTCTGGCCATTTCACTGTCATCCTCACCTCCACCCTCCTGACTCTGGGAGTGTTCTCCCTGGGCCCTCAAACAGCAATCAGACAGCCTGACTTGGGCCTGGGCTTTGACTCTGAGTTCTCCATCAGGTGAACTGTGGACTCAGGCTCAGCTCAGGGATCAGGACCTGGTGCAAAATGATGTCCACCAGCCAGATAATCACCTTGATCAGAGGAAAAGCTTTTCCCTGCAGCTGGATCAGCAGCATAGTTAATGGTTTTCACATCATTTATCCCACATGTACAGATGCAAAACCCCTGCCTCAAAGCCCAGTGGACTCAGATTGTTGGCTTTTCTTCCTAAGCTTCTCCCAAACTCTCAAGGCCCAGGTGGAGGAGAGGTCTTTAGGTCCTGACCACTGACTGTATTTTGCGTCACTCTGTCCCGCACATGACTTAACTTTTAATTAAAAAATAAAAGCACTTCCCCAAAGGTCTGACAAGCTATAAGACCTTTGATTGGGACTTTGAAGGATGAGGAGGCATTGGGAATGACAGTTTACAAACTGTCCATAGGAATTGAATGGAATATTTTGGTAATAGAATAGTCTAAACCCAGTTAGCATGTTTTGAGTACTTGATTCATTACGTGGTATTTGGAAAAAGTGCTCATCGCTTTTTTATTTTCTCACCAGTGGGAAACTAATCCAGAGTGTTCCTTAACTATCAGATTTCTCATCCATAACTCTGCCCACAAGTGGTTCATATCTGAGTAAAACATGCTCCTATACCATAGTATAAAGCAGGACCTTGCTTGAGATGCTCTTTACCAATAGTGAAAAAAAAAAAAAAAAAAAACATACATTTACACAATGTGAAACAATACTTTGAAAATATGACCCAGAATGTGAAAAAGCATCAGCACACTAAAATAAACAAATAGAAACAAGTAAGTCTTGACAATTTTTATTTATTATTGATGTTTAAAGATAAGTTAACTGGCAAATACATCGTCAAAGACTTTGCAGTACTTGAGGTGTTGTTTTGAGGGTTCTTTGACTCAAGACATGTTGCCATTCCTTACATTTAAAACTAAATGAAATTATACGTAATTTATATAATTCATAAAATATAAATTATTTATATTTTATAAGCATAACTCCTTACCAATAATCATAAGCCCTTACCACATTCAAAATGACAATCATTTTCATCACTTCCAAAGGCTTTCACATGCCTCTTTATGTTCCTTACCTCCCTACCCATCCCCATCCCTGTCCCTAGGCAACCACTGATCTGCTTGCTCTCACTATAGATTAGTTTGTGCTTTATAGAATTCTATATAAATAGAATTATACACTGTATACTCTTTTTTGTCTTCTTACAATCAGCATAGTTATTTTCAGCTTCACCCATGCTGTTATTTCTATCAATAGTTCATTAGTATTTGTCACAGTATAGCATTTCATTTTATGGTAATTTGGATTGTTTCCAGGTTTTCACTAGTACAAGTGAAGCTGCTCTAAACAGTCATGTACAAGTCTTTATGTGGATCTATGCTTTCATTTCCCTTAGATAAAATCTCAGGAGCAGTAGTACTGTACGTGTGCGCTTAACGTTTTAAGTTCCGGTTAACATTGCAGACTGATCTCACCTTGCTGCTTAGAGTCCTGTTGATAGTACAGATTGAATGGGTTTGATCTCAGACTACTCCAGTCAGATTAATCAGAGTGGCTGACTAAGTGGCATGTTATTATATCAGTGGGTTAAAGATGACCTCCATATATTGGCCTCTATATTGCCATTATACTTCCTCACAGCAGGCTGAAAGCCTGCCATCGCCACACTCGACATTTTTTTACACATGCAGTTGCTTTAAATGTAGCTCAGGTAAGCATATATGTAGCCACTTAGGGCTTGCCTGCCTTGCATGCCCCACAAAACTGCACTGACATCTGCTAGCCACAGTTAAGGCAAACGCGGAGGCTATAAAAGACCCCATGCCAATGCTTGCCTCCAGTCAGAGTTCTCTGACCCAGAGACTCCCTCTCCTGCTGCTGAGTCATATAGCCCAGACACATAAGGCCCTCTCCTATTCTTCTCTACCCCAGGAGTTGCCTTGCCCTCTTCCCCTTCTGGGCAGCGGTCCTCTGCTACTGCCTCTGGAAGGTCTGATGTGAAAGACTTTCCCTCTCTGGCAACCTGTCAAAGCACCACCGAAATAAAAAGCTTCTTGACTGGGCGCGGTGGCTCACCCGCCACCCAGCACTTTGGGAGGCCGAGGTGAGTGGATCACCTGAGGTCAGGTGTTCGAGACCAGCCTGGCCAACAGGGTGAAACCTCGTCTCTACTAAAAAATACAAAAATTAGCCGGGCATTGTGGCAGGCACCTGTAATCCCAGCTACATGGGAGACTGAGGCTGGAGAATCACTTGAACCCGGGAGGCGGAGGTTGCAATGAGCGGAGGTCCCACCACTGTATTCCAGCTTGGGCAACAGAGTGAGACTCCTTCTCCCTTCTCAAAAACAAAAACAAACAACAACAAAAACAACAACAACAAAGGTTCTTGGGCGCTACTGCCATCTCGTAGTCATGTCTTCTTCATTGATCAGCCAAGAAATCATGGCACTCACCGCAAGTGGTGAGGAGGATGGGATTTTCATGAACAAGAAATTGGCATAGTGTCTACCCAGTCAGTAGGACAATCAATTGAAAAATCAGTCCTAGGCAGCCTTAAGTGCTCAGACTCTACATTTAGAATGCCTCTGTAGCAGTTTTGTGCAGCATCGCTCATTGCTGTACTGCAACAATATACTTTTTGCAGTCTTCTTCTATACCTCATTGACCTGGCCTAGAGGTAGCACCAGTAGTTGAGTGAACCCACACCATTAGAACTAGATTTGGCGTTTGAGATGCCAAGGTACTGGGGAAGGAGGTCAGCCCACTCACCTGGGTCCCCCCCTCAGTTGACATTGGACACTGTGCACCTGAATAGAAAAAGAAAGGGTGTGCATGCCTCTGGAACAAGGGTAAGCCACCCTGTACTGCATAACACGCTATGGTGGGAAATGCTCCCTGTGGCTGAGTTGAGGATTTGGGGTAGTCTGAGATGTGAGGATGTCCTCCTCCCCAGAGACAGCTAGGCAAGTAAATGAGCCAATAAGGCAGAGACATCGGGCCAAGGTTGGTCTCCTAAGGGCAACTGGTGGAGAGGCCTTTGAAAGCAGGTAGCATGCCTCTACTGTTGTTACACTCAATTATGATGTTGCAGTTGTGATCATGCTATCCGCTCTCCAGAGGGATATTAATATCTCAACCTTTGGGCTGAGCTAGCTAGTGTTACTTAAAGTGACTGAAGGCAAAAAGTTTATACTCTTACTCCTCCCGGAACTCTACAGGAGGTTGCTGTCAGGTTAAACAGGCAATCCTAACCATGAGGCATGTGCTGACCTTGCTGGCAGCAATGTATCACCAGGATGCCACCCAGACAATATGTAAGAGCCCAAACTCCTGGGAGAGACAGTTTGGACAAGAGGTCCCTGGAGAGGAGAATAGGTGCTCTCCAGAAGAAAAAGCAGCAAGTGTCACCATGCAGGGACTTGGATAATTTACCCTCTGCTGTGTCTATAGCCACCCAGAAAGTAATAAAAATGGAAAAGACAAAAAGGGAGAGCCAAGAAGGAAGAATCAGTTCTTGCTCAGAGGAGGAGTCCCATCCTCTCTCTTACCTGAGCCCCAGTCTCTCCTTAAGTACTCAGGCCAACAACCAAATAAACAAAGGGCTGCTTGGCTCTATAGAATCTATCTGGCAGGGAACAGATTCTACTTAATGGGGAATTAAATTAAACAATTGGGGGCGATAGTACATGATGGAAAAATTGTGTCCCCACTAAAGTATCCTGTATAATTAGAGTAGAATTTGGGAAGAAGCCACACAGAGGCATTGTACCTCTGTTCACATCTGTATTGCTGATGTGTATTTTTGTGGATTAGAAGGCTGCCCACCCTACATTAGACCTCATAATGCCCTGGGAAGACTGTCCAGGGAAAAGGTTAGCCAAGGCCAAAGATCTCCTCCACCAGTTGGACATGTTGGAGTGGAGGCAACAAATGAGGTGTGGCAGGATGGCTTGACAAGACTGGAGGAGTCTGAATCGAGTTCTGAGTCCACTCAATTGTTTCTCGGGGTGTGGGGCTCCTGGGAAAATCTTCTTTACTGGGCATGGTGGCTAGTGCTAAAACAATTCAAGAGGCCATAGCTGCACTGGATTTAATAGAAACTCATGAAAGACAAACTCAGAGTCAGGTGTTGCCTGCTAACACTACAATACCCTATCTGGCCTAAATCAAAGTTACTATCAACACTCAAGCTGTCCCCTCCTGGGCCAAACAAACTGCCTATGGCCAGGCTCCCATGTATGCATCAACCATAAGATAAACAAAAGAGGTTATGTTAGACCCTAAGGCACAAGAAAGTCCCAAGTTGGATGATCTCTGGTGAATCTTGGAGCAATTGCAATACTTACTAGGATTAGATTACGGCCCCACCCCCCACCCCAGCTGGCTTTCCCTTTGGAGGCAGCCTTATCTTCCACACCTGTCTCTGATGCCTGTCAAATGGCTAAGAATCTTCTCTCACATAGGGATTCTGCAGTGTCGGAAGGCCCCTTCTGATAGCCCTTTTACCATATTAACTGTGGCTTGGGCTCTGACAAACAACACTGGCTAACTATGTCAGTCAGGGGTGCCCAAATCTCCCTAATGGCAAGACACACACATGCTTTAAAAGGAACCCCCTCCCCCCAGTAGGTTATCTGCTTGGGAGGGGGTTAATTAAAGGAATTAATTAAAGGGATAATTCCCCTCTTAACTATTAAAATTGGCTCAGTTTTGCTGAAAATATGCTTCTGTCCTGCTTGCCTCCCCTCCAAGATTATCTGTTTCCCCATTATTGGAACAGACCTTCTGAGGCAGCAGATAAACTCATGTTTTTTGCTACTGGTGGGTACTTCCTGGTGGGAACCAGTTAACCTGCCCCTCCTGGTTCCGGTGGTTCATGCACCACAGCAGAAGCTGAGGCAGGATACTGAAGGATTATGGCCTGTCACAGGTGACATAGATAAACAAGGAGCACAGACTCCTACTACTTCACCTATCAATTCCCCAAATGGCCTGCACTAAGAGACACTACAAATGAGTAGAGACTATAGACCATAGAGAGTTCAACAGGGCTGTTCCCTTTATTAGAGCACCTCTATAGGACATTGTTGCCTTAATGGGTGTCATTCAAAATATCAGTGGAAAGCTTATATTAATCCAGGGCATCTAAGGTCCCCAGAATTTGAATCTGGAGTTATAGACTTGGCTAACATGGTCTATTTAGTAAAAATTTCACAGTTGAGTCAAACAGATTTCACTTCCACCTTTGAGAGACAATAGTACACCTTCACCCACTTGCTTTTAGGTTATTTGTTTCCCCTTGTATTCATTGTGATGCTAGCTTTTTGGGGGTTACTTAAATAGCCCTCCAATTGCACAGTCATTGCCAACAGGACATAGAAACCTGCCTCACAATTTCACCAGAAACTATGCTTTGGCATTATATCGGTGACATCCTCCTCACAGAACCTGACCAGGACTCTGTTTCACAGTTCATCACAACCCTCAGTAAACCACCTCTCACTGAGAGTGGATTGGCAATTATACCATGTAAGGTATAAGTCTGTAAAATTTGAGGGCTACACTAGGAACTCGGAAGAGTGTTTTTCCACTCTGCCTGTTCAGACTTCAGAATACTACACTCCCCTCCTACCTGTTCCCAAGCCAAGGACCAAGGACTACAGGCCAGTACAGAACTTGTGCTTGGTCAATCAAGCTACAGTGACTTTACATCCAAAAGTACCTAACCGTACACGTTGTTAGGGTTGCTGTCAGCTGAGGACAGCTGGTTCACCTGCTTGGACCTGAAAGACTCTTTCTTTGGCATCAGACCGGCCCCTACGAGCCAGAAGCTGTTCGCCTTTCAGTGGGAAGATCCGGGACCAGGTGTCACCACTCAGTACACTTGAACCCGGCTTCCCCAAAGGTTCAAGAACTCTCCCACCATCTTCGAGGAAGGACTGGTTCAAGACTTCCAGAAGTTTCCTGCCAGAGACCTAGGCTGCATGTTGCTCCAGTACATTGATGACTTTCTGCTAGGACACCCCACAACAGTCAGGTTTGCAAAGGGAACGGATGTCCTACTTTGGCACCTGGAGGACTGTGGGTATAAGGTGTCCAAGAAGAAAGCCTAGATCTGCCAACAGCAGGTACATTACCTGGGATTTACTCTCCGACGGGGGAGTGCAGCCTGAGTTATCCGGTCTTGGTCTTGCCTCCTAAGTTTCAGGCGCTGCAGGTTTTACACGGCTGTGGTGGATCCAGGCTGGGATTCCTTCTACCTTCACAGCAGTGGGAGTGGTCAGGACGACAGGCTGGGATCCTTTCCACCGTGCATGCAAAGGGGCTATGTTTCAGTCCTTGATCCACACTCGGTCACCTTTCCGGAACTTTGAGGCCGGCAGGCAGCATGCAGTTTCCATGTGATCCTCAATACCTTTGCTATTTGCTGTACCAAGTCAGTCACAAACGCTGGCCCATTATCTGAGCTGATTCATAAGGGCAGTCTAAATCTATGAATAAGATCTCTACACTTTGGCAGGACAGAAATAGTGTTCAGACTATTTCCAATCTGATAAAAGACAAGCTCCTCATGCTTAAACTGCCCACATCAGTAAAGAACCCCCAACATTCATTAGGAATGATAGCACAATGCATTCCTCACCTCCAATATTTGTTGACCCTTGCTGAATTGTCTATCGAGACACCTGTAATGCTTCCCTTTTTCAGTAGGGACCTAAGCAACAACAGGCACTGGGTGAGCTAAAGGAGGCTAATACTTTGGCTTTCCCTCCAGTGCTCCCAAGGACAAGACTTGCAATTATAAGTTTCCACTCCTCCCAAATTTGCTTCCTGGAGCCTCTGGACCAAATGGACAGGTAAATGCCTACCCATGGGCTTTTGGTGTAAGCAGCTCTCAGCCTCAGCCTAAAGGATTCACTAGATAGGCACCCACTGGCAGCATACAGGGCACATATCAAAACTGAAGCCCTGGTGGGGCAGAAACAATTACCCTATGGACCGAGATTCCTATTATGCCATGGGTAATGGACAGAGCTGCCTGTAAAATTGGATCAGCAACAGAAGCTTCTTGATTAAAATGAAAATGGTATCTACAGGATCAAACTACACCTGGCCCTCCTGGAGTGTCACTACTGTGTGAGGAAATGGCCACATACTCTGCCAGTGAGGTTAACTTGCCAAAACCCTTGGAAATGTCCCTGGCTCTTGCTTATTGGGGAATGGAGGGAGGATGGCCAGCAGTCTTAAAACAAGAAAATTAATGGTTTCCTTTACCAATGGAGTGAGCACAGGCTATAAGGGAATCAGATAAAGGACAGCAGCATCCTACCACCCTTATTCAAATACTCCAACTTCCAGTGCGGATGGACCAAAGTGCCCAATGGGCCAGGCTGTGTGCAACACCCCTAGAAATAGAGAAGGCCTTCGATAAACATTTTACTAAGCTTCACATTTTTGGCAACTCCTGGTCAGTGGCTAATGGGCTGTTGGGTTGGGACTTGGGCAAAATCAGGGCTGGAACACACAAGGCTGAGACATTGTGGGTAAGGAGATGTGGGGAAAAATATCAGCACATTGGCCTCCACTCTGTGTATCTTTGTACACCATACCTCAGCTCACAACAAACAATACAACCTGGAAGCTGACAAATTAGCTAAACTACCAAAGCAGTTAATCCTTTTGAAAAGAGGGGAGACACCAGAACTTCAGTAAGAGCTACCCTACACCCTACACAGGAGAGGTCAGGGCACTTGGGCATCATGAGATCGTGAAAATCAACTGCTAATGAGAAATAGACCCAGCAAAGAGACATTTACACAAAGCCATTAGGGACTGTACCACAGGCCAGAAATCTAGAGACTTGGACCTACTGCACAGGAGGAGAAGGGCTATATCAGAGCTGGCAAATCCAGTCAATTTCATTGGGCCTTTCTCTGAAGCAGCAGGAATTATTACATATGCCACAACAGTGTAGTAATACCGACACAGGCTTACTCTTGGCTTACCCACGAAACACACCAATCTCTGCTAATGTTATTGAAGAGTTGATAAAATAGTTTGTATGGCCTTTGGGAGTACAAAAGTTACACAAACTTATCCAGTCAGATCAAGACTCTCACTTCTCTGCAAAGAAGATTCGACCGTAGGCATTACCAAAGAACACTGCTTGGATTTCTCATTTATTCTCTGGTCGTACAGTAGCAGGTATCACAGAATGACCCAATGGGTTTTTTAAAACAAGAGATATTGAAAGAACCTGCAGGACAGTAGTACTCCCAGTAGCCAAAAATACTACCACAGTCATGCTTACATTAAACCCATACCTCTCTGGCATAACCACACTATATTTTAATTCACAGCAAAAGAAGAGACCACCAACAGAGATTCTGCAACCTCTGCTGATGTATGTACCCACTGGACACAACATGCTTTACCAGTATTCAAGAATATGGGGCCCTGAAGTGACCACCCACAGCAAGGGAACTTGGCTCTTTCACCTCTTCCTTCTTCCTCATAGAAAATCCAGAGCCTGATTATTTCATTTCCCCCTCAATCCTGACAAGGACCTGGCATGGACCACTCACTCTGGGTGCATTCTCAGTCTTAGTCTGTTCATTACCTAGCATAAACCTAGCAAACCACCCACCACTATCTGGAGAGGGAAGAATCCTCATTTTCTGCCCATATAATGCTCCACTAAGGGCACTATGGAACAAACGTTGACCTGCTCCGGACACCCAGGAGATTGAACCAACAACTCTTGTATCCAGTAACACCATTTGGGTGACTCCCAGAGGACAATCAGATTCCCTACTGCTGACTGCAAATGACCTCCAACATTTACGCCTATGCTGTTGCTCTGACCTTCCTTATCTGAGAAAGTTCCTACCCTTACCAATGTCAATTATACCTCGATTGGTGGATCACCCTATCCGTGGTAATCCACACCCTACTGCTGGCAAAGTATGTATGTAAACAGCATGCCACATACACCCCACAGGGAGACCCAACGTAGGTCAGACTGGGAACCAAGGGAAACATGCTCCCATTTCACTGGGTCAGTCCACAGACATCAGCACTGAGGTTAGCACTTCTCCTTTTCTTTCTACTACCACTTAGTAACATCCTTCCAGCTAAGTCAGATTCTACAATTTCACTTGTGATTCATAGATGCTTTCTAAACTCTGTGGGCCACCTTTTCCTTCACATTAGATGAAACCCGCTATTATTAACTCATGTGCCATTAAACAAATGAAGTAATGGGCCACTACCAATGGAGCCTCATTTAAGGAATACCCAGAGATAGTATGCACCAAATATTACAACCAGGATGCTTGTGATTGGTGCTGTTATTAATGCTATAATCCAGATACAATACCCACAAGCCCTAAGGGATTGCATAGATAAAATGATAGCTTTTTCTTATCCCTGGAATTATAATAAGTGCAATCAACACCCACAGTGTATACCTTTACAGTTATTGGTTTCTTTTCATATTAATTGTAACGATCTTTCTCTCCCTCCATTAGAATCCCCACTATTGAGATGGAAAGAAAGTGTATTAGCCAAGCGGCCAAGTGAACCTTACCATGGACTTCTTCCCTGGTTGCTAATCAATGCATACAAGGAAGGCAATGCATACTACATGACATTACCTGGGCCAAGAGATTTCTTAAAAAAAAAATCTCACAGACACACACACACAAACACACACACACACACACACACACACACACAGTCACTACAACCAGCTTGAGAATTCTTCCCTAACCTAATCTCAATATACTAACTGCAAGTTTTACATAACACTCAGTGGAAGTGGACTCTACAGCAATTGCAATGCTGGCTACCCACAGTGAACAAATCGTAGCTCGTGGGTGTCACAGCACAGACAATTCTTAGAAAAACCATATTTGATCTCAGGGAGAAATCTAACTACTCTTCGCATGGAAGTTTCTCCACCCACATTGATAACGATTTCCTTATAGCTATTATGAAATTTGTCCAAAAGCACAATTATTAAAAACTTAGAAAATATTTTAGGGCAGTTGTTGCCCAATGTTAGTTTTCTGAGGGCTCCTTGAAAATCCCTACACACTCCAAACCAACAGAAGATATAAACGATAATGAGAAGACATGTAATGAAACTAACTTGGGAGGAATGTTTTCATTTTCATTAACACATTTTTATGCCTTGTCGTTTCTTTTTCAACTTTAATTTAGATTCAGTGGGCACATGTGCAGATTTGTTACCCGGGTATATTACATGATGCTGAGGTTTGGGGTACAAATGATCCCATCACTCAGGTATTGAGCATAGTACCGAACAGTTTGTTTTTCAAGCCTTGCTCCCCTCCCCGGCCCCCTTCTAGTAGTCTCCAGTGTCTCAACAGACACTTTATGTCCATGAGTACTTGGGAGGAAATTTATTGGTGTAGTCACATTGCCACCTCCCAAGGGGCCACTTCTGAGGTTATTAAAGGTATACAAACCTTTTCCCTATGAAAGTTTCCCCTAAAATGGAGTCCATAAAGCATTTGGTCCCCCACTGAAACACAACACAATAATGTTGCAATACAAGGGAACATAAATGGGACCTATGTCTTGATACACTTGTTATCTTTTTTTTTTTTGTTTTTGAGATGGAGTCTTGATCTGTCACCCAGGCTGGAGTGCAGTGGCGCGATCTCGGCTCACTGAAACCTCTGCCTCCTGGGTTCAAGTGATTCTCCTGCCTTAACCTCCCAAGTAGCTGAGACTACAGGAGAGTGCCACCACACCCGGCTAATTTGTGTGTGTGTGTGTGTTTGTGTGTGTGTGTGTGTATTTTTAGTAGAGACGGGGTTTCACCATATTGGCCAGGCTGGTCTGGAACTCCTGACCTCGTCATCTGCCCGCCTCAGCCTCCCAAAGTGCTGGTATTACAGGCATGAGCCACCGTGCCCGGCCGATACGTATTTTTTAAAAAAGTACTTGGTTCACCTGTTTGGTTCACTCATATATGAGTGCCTCATAATTCAGGATCTAATTTGGTGTGTGGCTAGACTAACAACTTTCTTCTTGGACTGTCTAGAGTACCTGCAAAACCTATCCCACACTCATGGGAACACATCAGTGCTATTTACTATTGGCAATCAGCAGGAAACTCAAGCACAACACACAACAGTCACAGCAAGGAAGAACATACAATTGCCAATTACACCAAACTTGCCTACAGCCTTAGCCACAGCAACATATAAAATGGTAAATCTAACCTAGTGCAAGGCTTGCTTCTGCCAACCTGATTTTAGAAAACATAGTGTAATACTTCTTCCCTGGAAACACTGCATCATATACCTCACTTATTTAGATGAGCCTATTCCCCTAACCACTGACATTCAACAACCTTATCCAGAGGCTTATCTCATGTCAATGTATAGACCATGGTAGGCTGAACTCACAAGAAATTTAGTTAACCCAGGTGCTGAATGCAAGGTGGATAACTCGTGCTTGTTTGACCATACCATTTTCTGCTCCTATTAACACAATCTGGAACTTCTGGAACTTCACGAAGCCACTTGAACTTCCCTTCAGTGGAACACAGAAAATAGGCAGCAGAGGGAGCCTGGTTGTCCTGTAAAGGAATAAAATGGCTTCCCTATCATAATATTCTCCTCATCCAACCCTGAAGAATATTTCCTGCACTTGGGATTGGTGCAAAATTCCAGTAGAATTTTATTCAACAGTGGAACCCCTTCCCCAAGTATGTGCCACCACCAAACCACACTAGCTGTGACTCCCCCGTGCCACAAATGAGCTTTCCAAATAGTTTCTCGTGGTACTAACTTCCCTAGGATCACTAATTTTGGAGACAGTAGGAACAGCATATGTGTGGAACAGCACACCACAATTAAGAGAAACACATAGCCATGTTGTAGGAATCACCCACACAAATTAGATAAACAGTCCAAAGACTGAAACTCTTTGCTGAATCTCACTGTACTTTAGGGGCCATGGTGTGAGATAACTGCATAGCCCTAGGTCAGGCTGCTGGAGGGGTCAGAGGGCACAGGGGCTGTGTGCTTGCTAAAATTATCTTGCTGCATGTGTGTAGATAACACCAAGTTTTACAGATATCTGGGGTCATGTACCAAAGGGGATATAAATGCCACTCTATTGACTAAACAGATTGGTCAAAACAGAATTGTCTCCTTTTTGAATCTATTCTACTGGCTGCCCAAGTGGGCATACTGGCTGAGAACTGGCTTTAAAATCCTTATTTGTAGCCTTATAGCGTTCTGGGTCTTGAGGTCGCTTCATCACTGGCTCCCAAATGATACTCCATGAAATAGCACACAACTTGGATTGTAGAACAACATGGGGCCAAGGCATGGACTGTTAAATAAATGGGTTAATAGCTTTAGATGGTGCCATGTACCTTGTTCCCTATATTCAGAGAAAGCTAAAAGCATTAGCTCAAAGCTCATTGGAACTAAAATCAAATGTTTACACATCCAATTGCTTTAAATAGGGCCCTCAATAAGCATATTTTTAGTCATTTAGAACCCTCCCACATTGCACCTTCTGTAAAACTAGACACAACATCTGCTAGCCATAGATAGGACATACTGGGACTGGAAAAGAGCCCCAAGTCTCTGATGCCCATGGGAGCTCTCTGACACAGACACTCCACACCTGGCTGCTGAGTAACATCCCATAGACATGTAAGCCTCCTGTCCAATTCTTCTCTCCCTTGAAAGTTTCCTTGAACTCTTCCTCTTCTGGGTGATGGCCTCTTGCTGCTCCTCTGGAAGGTCTCCTGCTGTGAGGAAAGTTCCGCTCTCCTGAAACCTTTCAAAGGGCCACCCAAATAAAGCATGTTGTGTGCTACTGCCATCTCATGGTCATGACTTTTTTCTTGCTCAGCCCTGACATCCAGAAAATCACCACACATACTTAATTGCAAACTTTGTCAGAAGCCAAGATAGTGGAGAAACAATGGTCAGATATTGTTGAGATAATTCTCCACGGCCTTTCTACATTTATTGTAACAGCTTTTGTCTCTAACTATAGTTTGAAGAATACTTGTATGTCAACATTTGACTGGCTGCTCCTCATTTCTCCTGTGGGATTTGGGGAAGGGAGCAAGGGGAACTAATGCAAACATGAACCAAAACAAACTCTGACTCAAGAATCTCATATATTCTGCCAACATCTATGAAACTGAGGTATGCTGGTTTGTGAGCTAGCAAGTAGGGTACAGTCTCAAACTCTTCATATTTCTTGCCAATTTTGGTAATGAAGATGAAACATAGCATTCTGGAAATTGATAAAACAAGGGTACTTCACTGGCCTGGTTAGGGGATACGAGAAGACTCCTCAGGATTGGAGAGCAAATGCTTTTTCTCAAACGGATTGGCACTAAGTTCAGTAAGGGCCCTTCCCTGCTCACTCTCCTACCTATTAATGAAGCTGAGGGGCAGGATGCAGAATTAAAACAAGCTGTTTGAATCTTGGTTTAGTTGTTGTTCACTCTCCTCTGGGTGGGAAGAAGAAGGGATGGTGTCATGTTGCTGAGTCAATGACTTGCCAAACCTGAATAAATGGTGTCAGCAGTGAAGCTATGGAGTTTTCAGTGGAACAAAACCATCTGAAGTTTGTTTGGTTGAACCACACTGCTGGCTACTGGAAACCAAATGCAAACATGCCTTGCTTACTAGTATAGACAGAGTCTTTTTTCTCTCTCTCTCTCTCCCTCTCTCTCTCTCTGCATTTCCTAATTCCTTGTTCTCTTCCTTTTCTCACTTCAGGTGCTATAAGAAGAAAGATGATTAGTGGTGAGCCTGAAGTCTCTCTGTCCTCAAGAGAGACTAAAAGGCATGTGCATGGTAGGGCACTTCAGGAAAGGGAGGGACACACATGTTCACAGAGATGTTAGATACAAGCTCCCATGACACTATCTTATCTGATTTTCTGGGGAGTGGGAGGAAGGGGTAATAGATATGAGGTAGATGAAAGCACCAAGACTGTGGAGCAGAGCTGCTGGGGAAATAAAGGGACAGAATGGAAGAATCCCTGAGCCCATACAGTTCTGCACAAATGGAAGTACACAGGAGAGGATTTAGCATGCAACCTGGGGCAAAGAACCAGAGGGATTACAACAAAGGCTTACAGTTCCCACCCCCTCGCCTCATCCCGAGACTCCCCTGCAATCCCTACATTCTGACCTGGACATAGGGAAATCCCCTAACAGCACTTGCTGTAATCCCTGAAATGTCCATAGTGAACTCTAGGTCTGAGTTCATTTAAGGGAAAAAAGTCCAGAAAAGCATTGTTGGGGTTTGGGCATGGTTCACAGTGGGGTTTGGAAGCCAATATGATTTTGTATGGGGGCACCTTTGGGAAAGTTGAATAAACTGTTCTTTTTGCTTCTACATATAAATGGCAGGATTTGATGGGTCATATGCTTGTAATTTCTCATTCTACAGGTCTCAGATAAAGTCCTTCCCATCGCAGAGAGACAGAGGTAGAGGGAAGTATTAGTGGAACAAACTCCAATGAGATTTGTCACCAGTGGTTGGCTCAGGATTTAGCATTACTGTCTCTACCTTCTAATATTCAACATTTTCACTATATAAATAATGGGCCAGCTAGAAGTCTCATCTCAAGGGTCCTCAATGCAGTGTTATTACATATCTGTCAGCAAGGGTGGCTGATTTATGCTCCCAAATACAGGGACCTGCTTGCCAAGTAATCTCTTGGGACGAAGTGGGCACATTCACAACATTTGATCATTCTGACAGGAAATAATTGACGTCTCTTCATACAACCTGCCACCAAAAAAGAGGCTCAGAACCTCAATCAACTCCTTGGATATTACATACAGGACAAATCTGTGTGACTGATGATTTTGCTGATGGGGGCAGCTGGCAAAGGGAAGCAGTCAACACCCAGAAAGATCCCTTGGGGAACTGGACTTGTTGCCTCCCTGATATAGCTACAGGGTACATCTCTTTTGAAAAGCAGCTAATGGCTTGCATTTGGGATTCTGTCAAAACTGAACAATTGATTCATGGAGGATTTGTGACCATCTGGCTCGATATTTCCATCTTTGAGTTGGTCAACTCAGACTCAATGACTAGGAGGTAGGAAGGGGTCAATAAGCTTGGCTTATCAAATGGAAATGGTAAAATCAAGAACACTCATCTGATCCCACAAACATTGCTTTTTTATTTTATTATATTTATTTTATTCATGTTTGAGAAATATTTTATGTTAAGATGTCCCAGAAGGCAACATTTTAAAATTGGGCAATCAATAATACAAAATTTCAGATAAACTTGCCTTTCAAAGTAAATCAGACCCTTGAAACAGAAGAAGCACCCAAGGGTTTTTTTTTCCTTTTACAATACAGTTAACTCCACTTTGCAAAATGCATACAAAATTACAATATATTAAAAAGACTGCCCCAACATAATACCCACCAGCAGCTTATAAATTCAAACTATGGAGTGGTTCCAAGATGGCCAAATAGGAACAGCTCCAGTCTACAGCTCCCGGCATGAGCGACACAGAAGATGGGTGATTTCTGCATTTCCGAATGAGGTACTGGGTTCATCTCACTGGGGCTTGTCAAACAGAGGGTATAGGACAGTGGGTGCAGCCCACTGAGCATGAGCTGAAGCAGGATGAGGCATCACCTCACCCGTGAAGCACAAGGGGTCAGGGAATTCCCTTTCCTAGTCAAGGGAAGCTGTGACAGATGGCACCTGCAAAATCGGGTCACTCCCACCTAATACTGTGCTTCTCCAATGGTCTTAGCAAAAGGCACACCAGGAGATTATATCCTGCGCCTGGCTGGGAGGGTCCCACGCCCACCAAGTCTTGCTCATTACTAGCACAGCAGCTGAGATCGAACTGCAAAGGTGACAGCAAGACTGGGGGAGGGGTGCCTGCCATTGCTGAGGCTTGAGTAGGTAAATAAAGAGGCCAGGAAGCTTGAACTGGGTGGAGCCCACTGCAGCTCAAGGAGGCCGGCCTGCCTCTGTAGACCCCACCTTGGGAGGCAGGGCATAGCAGAAAAAAAGGCAGCAGAAACCTCTGCAGACTTAAATGTCCCTGTCTGACAGCTTTGAAGAGAGTAGTGGTTCTCCCAGGATGGAGTTTGACATCTGAGAATGGACAGACTGCCTCCTCAAGTGGGTCCCTGACCCCTGAGTAGCCTAACTGGGAGGCACCCCCCAGTAGGGGCAGATGACACCTCACACGGCCGGGTACCCCTTCCAGAGGAACGATCAGGCAGCAACATTTGCTGTTGAGCAATATTAGCTGTTCTGCAGCCTCTGCTGCTGATACCCAGGCAAACAGGGTCTGGAGTGGATGTCCGGCAAACTCCAACAGACCTGCAGCTGAGGGTCCTGACTGTTAGAAGGAAAACTAACAAACAGAAAGGATATCCATACCAAAACCCCATGTGTACGTCACCATCATCAAAGACCAAAGGTAGATAAAACCACAAAGATGGGGAAAAAACAGAGCAGAAAAGCTGAAAATTTTCTAGTTTATTTGCATAGAGGTGTTTATAGTATTCTCTGATGATAGTTTGTATTTCTGTAGGATTGGTGGTGATATCCCCTTTATCATTTTTTATTGCATCTATTTGATTCTTCTCTCTCCATACTACAGTTTTAGGTGATTTACATCCCACAATTTCAGTAGTAGAATTGCAATTATGTAACATTCTTTTCTTTTAGTTTGAGAAACTGCCTTTAAAATTTTTTTTTTCTTTCTTACTCTACTTTAAGTTTTAGGATACATGTGCACAACGTACAGGTTTGTTACATATGTATACATGTGCCATGTTGGTGTGCTGCATCCATTAACTCGTCATTTACATTAGGTGTGTCTCCTTATGCTATCTCACCCCTCCCCCAACCACACAACAGGACCCGTTGTGTGATGTTCCCCTTCCGGTGTCCAAGTGTTCTCATTGTTTAATTCCCACCTGTGAGTGAGAACATGCAGTGTTTGGTTTCCTGTTCTTGTGATAGTTTGCTGAAAATGATGATTTCCAGCTGCATCCATGTCCCTATGAAGGACATGAACTCATCCTTTTTTATGGCTGCATAGTATTCCATGGTGTATATGTGCCACATCTTCTTAATCCAGTCTGTCATTGATGGACATTTGGGTTGATTCAAAGTCTTTGCTATTGTGAATAGTGCTGCAATAAACATATGTGTGCATGTGTCTTTATAGCAGCATGATTTATAATCCTTTGGGTATATACCCCATAATGGGATGGCTGAATCACATGGTATTTCTAGTTCTAGATCCGTGAGGAATTGCCACACTGTTTTCCACAATGGTTGAACTAGTTTACTGTCCCACCAACAGTGTAAAAGTGTTCCTATTTCTCCACATCCTCTCTAGCATCTGTTGTTTCCTGACTTTTTAATGATTGCCATTCTGAATGGTGTGAGATGGTATCTCATTGTGGTTTTGATTTACATTTCTCTGATGGCTAGTGATGAGTATTTTTTCATGTGTCTGTTGGATGCATAAATGTCTTCTTTTGAGAAGTGTCTGTTTATTTCCTTTGCTCACTTTTTGATGGGGTTGTTTGTTTTTTTCTGGAAATTTGTTTGAGTTCTTTGTAGGTTCTGGATATTAGCCATTTTTCAGATAAATAGATTGCAAAAATTTTCTCCAATTCTGTAGGTTGCCTGTTCACTCTGATGGTAGTTTCTTTTGCTGTGCAGAAGCTCTTTAGTTTAATTAGATCCCATTTGTCAATGTTGGCTTTTGTTACCCTTGCTTTTGGTGTTTTAGACATGAAGTCCTTGCCCATGACTATGTTCTGAGAGGCATTACCAGGGTTTTCTTCTAGGTTTTTTATGGGTTGAGGTCTAACATTTAAATATTGAATCCATCTTGTATTAATTTTTGTATAAGATGTGAGGAAGGGATCCAGTCTCAGCTTTCTACTTATGGCTAGCCAGTTTTCCCAGCACCATTTATTAAATAGGGAATCATTTCCCCATTTCTTGTTTTTATCAGGTTTGTCAAAGATCAGATGGTTGTAGATGTGTGGTTTTACTTTTGAGGGCTCTGTTCTGTTCCATTGGTCTATATCTCTGTTTTGGTACCAGTGCCATGCTCTTTTGGTTACTGTAGCCTTGTAATATAGTGTAGCTTTGTTCTTTTGTCTTAGGATTGTCTTGGCAATGTTGGCTCTTTTTTGGTTCTATATGAACTTTAACGTAGTTGTTTCCAATTCTGTGCAGAAAGCCATTGGTAGCTTGATGGGGATGGCATTGAATCCATAAATCACCTTGGGCAGTACAGCCATTTTCACGATATTGATTCTTCCTATCCATGAGCATGGAATGTTCTTCCATTTGTTTGTGTCCTCTTTAATTTCATTAAGCAGAGGTTTGTAGTTCTCCTTAAAGATGTTCTTCACATCCCTTTTAAGTCGAATTCCTTGATATTTTATTCTCTTTGAAACAATTTTGAATGGGAGTTCACTAATGATTTGGCTTTTGGTTTGTCTGTTATCGGTGTATAAGAATGCTAGTGACTTTAGCACATTGATTTTGTATCCTGAGACTTTGCTGAAGTTGCTTATCACCTTAAGGAGATTTTAGGCTGAGATGATGGAGTTTTCTAAGTAGATAATCATGTCATCTTTAAACAGGAAAAATGTGACTTCTTCTTTTCCTAATTGAATACCCTTTATTTCTTTCTCTTGCCTGATTGCCCTGGCCAGAACTTCCAACACTATGCTGACTAGGGGTGGTGAGAGAGGGCATCCCTGACTTGTGCCAATTTTCAAAGGGAATGCTTCCAGGTTTTGCGCATTCAGTATGATATTGGTTGTGGGTTTGTCATAAATAGCTCTTATTATTTTGAGATATGTTATATTGATATCGAATTTTTTGAGAGTTTTTAGCATGAAGTTCTGTTGAATTTTGTCAAAGGCCTTTTCTGCATCTATTGAGATAATCATGTCGTTTTTTCTTTGGTTCTGTTTATATGCTGGATGACATTTATTGATTTGTGTATGTTGAACCACCCTTGCATCCCAGGGTTGAAGCTAACTTGATCATGGTGGATAAGCTTTTTGATGTGCTGCTGGATTTGGTTTGCCAGTATTTTATTGAGGATTATTGCATCGATGTTCATCCAGGATATTGGTCTAAAATTCTCTTTTTTTTGTTGTGTCTCTGCTAGGCTTTGGTATCAAGAGGATGTTGGCCTCATAAAATGAGTTAGGGAGGATTCCCTCTTTTTCTGTTGATTGGAATAGTTTCAGAAGGAATGGTACCAGCTCCTCCTTGTACCTCTGGTAGAATTCGGCTGTGAATCTGTCTGGTCTTGGAGTTTTTTTGGTTGGTAGCCTATTAATTATTGCCTCAGTTTCAAAGTCCATTATTGGTCTATTCAGGGTTTCAACTTCTTCTTGGTTTAGTCTTGGGAGAGTGTCTCTGTTCAGGAATTTATCCATTTCTTCTAGGATTTCTAGTTTATTTGCATAGCGGTGTGTATAGTATTCTCTGATGGTAGTTTGTATTTCTGTGGGGTCGGTAGTGATATCCCCTTTATCATTTTTTATTGCGTCTATTTGATTCTTCTTTCTTTTCTTATTTGTTAGTCTTGCTAGGGGTCTATCCATATTGTTGATCTTTTCAAAAAACCAGCTCCTGCATTCATTGATTTTTTGAAGGGTTTTCTGTGTCTCTATCTCCTTCAGTTCTACTCTGATCTTAGTTATTTCTTGCCTTCTGCTAGTTTTTCATTGTGTTTGCTCTTGCTTCTCTAGTTCTTTTTTTTTTTTGAAGTGAAACAATCTTTATTTGCAAATGACATGATCTTGCATATCATGTTGTCCTAAAACATTCACAACAACAATAAAAATTAGAGGTAATAAACAAGTTCAGCAAGATTACAGGATACAGATCAATATAAAATATTAATAGTGCTTTTACATACTAGCAATGAACAATCCGAAAATGAAATTTAGAAAAATCTTTGTTTACAATAACATCAAAAATAAGAAAATAAAGAATAAGTTTAATAACAGAAGTGTAAGAGTCATTCTGTGTACAATGCAAACCTTCTTTGAAATAGATTAAGGAATATCACACTTTGGGAGGCCGAGATGGGTGGATCATGAAGTCGGGAGTTCAAGAGCAACCTGGTCAACATAGTGAAATCCCGTCTCTGTTAAAATTATAAAAAATTAGTCGGGTGTGGTGGCACATGCCTGTAATCCCAGCTACTCGGGAGGCTGAGGAAGAAGAATGGCTTGAACTCAGGAGGCAGGGGTTGCAGTGAGCTTAGATCGAGCCATTGCACTCCAGTGCTGGAGACAGTGCTTCTCTAGTTCTTTTAACTGTGATGTTAGGATTTCAATTTTAGATCTTTCCTGCTTTCTCTTGTGGACATTTGGTGCTATAAATTTCTCTCTACTCACTGCTTTAAATGTGTCCCAGAGATTCTGGTATGTTGTATCTCGGTTTTCACTGGTTTCAAAGAACATCTTTATTTCTGCCTTCATTTCATTACGTACCCAGTAATCATTCATGAGCAGGTTGTTCCATTTTCACATAATTGAGTGGTTTTGAGTGAATTTCTTAATCCTGAATTCTAGTTTGATTGCACTGTGGTCTGAGAGACAGTTTCTTATAATTTCTGTTTTTTTTACATTTGCTGATGAGTGCTTTACTTCCAACTATGTGGTCAATTATGGAATACATGTGATGTGGTGCTGAGAAGATTGTATATTCTGTTGATTTGGGGTGGAGAGTTCTGTCACTGTCTAGTAGGTCTGCTTGGTGCAGAGTTGAGTTCAATTCCTGGATATCCTTGTTTACTTTCTGTCTTGTTGATCTGTCTAATGTTGACAGTGGGGTTTTAAAGTCTCCCATTATTATTGTCGGAGTCTAAGTCTCTTGGTAGGTCTCTAAGGACTTGCTTGATGAATCTGGGTGCTCCTATATTAGGTGCATATGTATTTAGGATAGTTAACTCTTCTTGTTGAGTTGATCCATTTACCATTATGTAATGGCCTTCTTTGTCTCTTTTGATCTTTGTTGGTTTAAAGTCTGTTTCATCAGATACTAGGATTCTAACCACTGCCTTTTTTTGTTTTCCATGTGCTTGGCAGATCTTCCTCCTTCCTTTTATTTTGAGCCTATTTGTGTCTCTGCATGTGAGATGGGTCTCCTGAATACAGCAAACTGATGGGTTTTGACTCTTTATCCAATTTGCCAGCCTGTGTCATTTAATTGGACCATTTTGCCCATTTACATTTAAGGTGAATATTGTTATGTGAGAACTTGATCCTGTCATTATAATGTTCGTTGATTATTTTGCTCGTTATTTCATGCAGTTTCTTACTAGCATCGATGGTCTTTACATTTTATCATGTTTTTGCAGTGGCTGGTACCGGTTGTTCCTTTCCATGTTTAGTGCTTCCTTCATGATCTCTTGTAGGGCAGGCCTGGTGGTGACAAAATTTCTAAATGTTTGCTTGTCTGTAAAGGATTTTATTTCTCCTTCACTTATGAAACTTAGTTTGGCTGGATATGAAATTCTGGGTTTAAAATTCTTTTCTTTAAGAGTGTTGAATATTGGCCCCCACTCTCTTCTGGCTTGTAGAGTTTCTGCTGAGACATCTGCTGTTAGTCTGATGAACTTCCCTTTGTGGGTAACCTGACCCTTCTCTCTGGCTTCCCTTAACATTTTTTCCTTCATTTCAACTTTGCTGAATCTGACAGTTATGTGTCTTGGAGTTGCTCCTCTCAAAGAGTATCTTTGTGGCATTCTTTATATTTCCTGAATTTGAATGTTGGCCTGCCCTGTTAGATTGGGGAAGTTCTCCTGGATAATATCCTGCAGAATGTTTTCCAACTTGGTTCCATTCTCCCCATCACTTTCAGGTACACCAATCAGACATAGATTTGGTCTTTTCACATAGTCCCATATTTCTTGGAGATTTTGTTCATTTCTTTTTACCCTTTTTTTTCTAAGCTTCTCTTCTTGCTTCATTTCATTCATTTGACCTTCAATCACTGATACCCTTTATTCCAGCTGATTGAGTCAGTAACTGAAGCTTGTGCTTTTGTCATGTAGTTCTCATGTCATGGTTTTCATATCTATCAGTTCAATTATGGACTTCTCTACATTATTTATTCTAGTTAGCTATTCATTAAATCATTTTTCAATGTTTTTAGCTTCTTTCCGCTGGGTTCATAATTCTTCATTTAGCTTGAAGAAGTTTGATTGTCTGAGTCTTCTTCTCTCAACTCGTCAAAGTCATTCTTTGTCCAGCTTTACTCCATTGCTGGTAAGGAGCTACATTCCTTTGGAGGGGGAGAGGCACTCTGATTTTTAGAATTACCAGCTTTTCTGTACTGCTTTCTCCCCTTCTTTGTGGTTTTATCTACCTTTGGTTTTTGGTGATGGTGATGTACTGATGTTGTTTTGGTGTAAAATTTCTTGTAGCACATGTCTGTTAGTGTAAATGTCCTCAGCTATTGTTTGTCTGTAAAAGTCATTATCTCTTCTTTATTTCTGAAGGATAGCTTTACTGGGTAAAGTATTCTTGGTTGACAGTTTTCTTCCTTTGCACTCTGAATACTTTGTCTCACTTCTCCCATCCTCTAAAGTTTCTGCAGAGAAGTCCAGTCATGTTTGATCTCCATTGCATGTTATTTCCTTCCTATCTCTTGCTGCTTTCAGAATCCTCTCTTTGTCCTAGAACTTTCAGAGTTTGATTATAATATGTGATGGAATTGCCTTATTTGGGTGGAATCAGATTAGTGACTTTTCATCTTCCTGTATATGCATATTTATGTGCTTCTCTTCTTTCAAAAAATTTTCTGTTGTTACTTTTTGAAAGGCTCTTGTACTTTTTCCCTCAATTTTTTAATTCTAATAAACTAAATATTTGCTCTTTTGATATTTTCCTATACATCCTGTCAGCTCTCTTAATTGTTTTTATTTTTATTTCTTATTTCTCCTCTGTCTGCATATTTTCAAACAGCCTACTTCAAGCTCATTTATTCTTTCCTCTGTTTGATTAATTCTTCTACTGATGCTCTCTATTGCTTTTTTCTTTCTTTTCTTATACTTTTTGGTTCCAGAATTTCTGCTTCAATTTTTTTCATTATTTCAATCTCTGTGTTAGATTTATGTGATAGATTTTTGAATTAATTTTCTGTGCTTTATTAAAGTTTATTGTTCTTTAAAACAACTATTTTGAATTTAGTATCTGAGACATCACATATGTCTATCAATTTAGGGTCAGTTTCTGGCATCTTATTTTGTCCTTTTGAATAAACCATATTTCCCTGAATGTTCTTGATTTTGGTGGGTATGTGACAATGTACATATATTGAGGGATCAGGTATTCGTTTCAATCGCCACTGTCTGACTTTTTTTTTTTTTTTTTTGTGCCTGTCTTTCAGAGAACCTTGCAGAGATTCTAAGCAGACTGACTGTAGAGCCTGTGACACTACAATTTTCTCAGCACTAAAGAGACCGCTAAGCCCAGGCTCCCCATGAGCCTCAGGAGGGCTATGAGCTTGATGCATCTCTAAGGGATGAATAGACCTGGGGAAGACACACATAGGTTAGTGGAGCTGTGTGAGATTAGGAAACTCTTATATTTACTAAACACTACGGAGGTTCCTCAGAAAACTAAAAATAGAACTACCGTGGGATACAACAATCCCACTACTGGGTGTATATCTAAAATAAAGGAAATCAGTATGTCAACAGAAAACTGCACTTACATAGTTATTGCAGTACTATTTACAAAAGCAAAAATATGGAATCAACCCAAACATTCATTAACAGAGGAATGAATACAGAAAATGTGGTATACAGGCACAATGGAATACTATCAAGCCATAACAAATAATGAAATTCTGTTATTTTCAGCAACATCAATGGAATTGACAGACATTATGTTAAGTAAAATAAGCCAGGTACAGTGGGATACTGCCTTGTATCACTTGTATGTAAAAGCTAAAAGAGTAGATCTTGTAGAAGTAGAGAGTCCAGTAGCGTTTAGTGGAGGCTGGGAAGCGGGAGGAGACACTCAGAGGTTGGTTGGTTAGCAAATATAAAATTATAACTAGAAAGGAGAAATAAATTTTAATGTTCGATAGCACCATAGGGTAACTATAATCAACAATTTGTTGTACATTTTCAAACAGGTAAAAGAGTGGATTTTGAACATTCCCAGCAAAAATAAATTATAAGCATTTGTAGTGATGGCTAATTACTCTAATTTGATTACTTCACATTGTATACTGGTATCAGAATATCACACTGTACCCCATAAATATTTACAATTATTATGTGTCAATTAAAAATAATAATAAGAGAAAAAAATTAAAAGATCTGCTGTGGGACTCAGTTTCATAAGCCCATAAGAAAGGGTAGACTCTCAAACTGTGAGATATGGGCGATTCTCCTACCGGGTCCTTGTTGGAGCATTTCTGGACTGAACTCTAAGCAACGGGTGTCTGAAGCTGAGCCACAGGGAAACATTCATGTTCATTTTCCAGACTGATGCTAGCAGGCAGACAAGCTTATCACTCAAGCACTAGTGTGTGTGATTCTTTCTGCACTGTTTGGCAGATGGTTTTGGTTGTAGGCTCAAGGGCAATCAGGGATGTAGCCAACCCCCTTGGGAAACTGGGTTATTTCTCATCTTTAACTCAGAAACACAGTCTGGGGATTAGCTATGTGGATGTAACTGTGCACTCTCAAAATGATCCTCCTAAGCCTTGGGGTCCAGTGGGGTTTCACAACATCCTACTTGAATCCTGAGGCTTCTACTGAGAAACTTTTCTCTGTGAATCGGTGTAGAATTGTTGTTGTTGTGCAGGGATATGAGTGGGTTACTTCTTATTCCACCATATTGCTATTGTCACTTCCCAGTGTTTAAGATTTTTTCAAGATGAATTTGTCTCTCTTGCACTTGACTCTACAGAATGAAAGATCTTGGTGTGAGTAGAGAATGATTGGGAAAAAGTTGGAGTTATAGTTACTGGAAAGTGACATCCAAATTCTATAGACGTGAAAAGAGAGGGGCAACTCAGCATCTGGAGAGAGAATACCTTAAATCCCTGGAGATATAGGGAGAAAGAGGGATGTTACTACACTTACATCTTTCAAAATTACCCTTTTCTACTCACACCAAGATCTTTCATTCCGTACAGTCAAGTGTAAGAGAGACAAATTCATCTTGAAAAAAATCTTAAACACTGGGAAGTGACAATAGCAATATGGTGGAATAAGAAGTAACCCACTCATATCCCTGCACAACAACAACAATTCACCAATTCACAGCAAAAGTTCATCACCAAAAAACCCCACCGTGGTGTAGCTTTCAAACTTACAAGTGCCTCAAATTTAACTAACTTCCCTATCTGCTATTCCTCTCCTGATGAGCTCTTACAAAGTTTTGATCATCATTCTCCTTAACTTTATCAATAATTATTTCAGAAGCAGGAAGGGAGCATTCCAACTTCTACATCTCCCATATAAAACACTTCCAGAGGTCTTTCTGACTCCCATTCTTAATTAATTCATGGGGCAAAAAATGCCAATAACTGATGGTTTTGGACAAACAAGATAGATTGTATTAACTGCCTGATGGCAGTCCCTTCAAAAAATGACTAGAAGCAATTATTTTTGTTACTGCTTCATACAGACATAATTCACCTACTTAAAATTCACCTATTTAAACTGAACAGTTCAATGCTTTTTTTTTTTTTTTTTTTTTTGACAGAGTGTCACACTGTTGCCCAGGCTGGAGTGCAGTGGCATGATCTCGGCTCACTAGCTCAATGTTTTTACACATGTTTTAATCTAATTTCAAGATTAATCAGTATTACCATATTTCAATCCTTGATGTTGCGTTAAAAGAATGTGTAAGACTGTATATTTCTCTTACCCATTCATCAATTGATGAATATTTGTTGTTTCCACACTTTCACCATCAAGAAAAATGCTGCTAAGAACATTTATATACAGTACAAGTTTCTCTATGGATATATGCTTTCATTTCTCTTGAACATATAATTAGGAGTAAAATTGTTGGACATATCACAACTCTGTGATGAACAACATGAATATTGCCAAAATGTTTTCAAGAGTGGCTGCATCATCTTATATTATTGCCAGTAGTATCTGAAGGTTCCAATTTCTCCCCATCCTCACAAACACTTCTTATTGTCAGTCTTTTTAACTCTAGCCATTTTAGGATGTGTGAAGTATTATCTCATTGTGACTTTGATTGACTTTGATTTACATTTTCCTTATAACTAATAATGTTGAGCACCTTTTCATGTGCTTATTGGCTGTTGCTATATATTATTTTGGGAAATATCCAGATCATTTGTCTAATTTTTAATTGTGTTAATTTGGTTATTAATTGCTTTTTTTATTGTGTTGTAAGAGGTTTTTTAAAAAACATATTCTGGATGCCAGCCTTTGACAGATTCATGATTTTCAAACACTTCTTCCATTTTTAAAATTTATTTTTGATATATTTTTTCATAGCACAATTTGTTAGTTATTATTTAGTCAAATTATGTCATTGTTGCTTGTGCTGTGGATGCCATATCTAAGGAATAATTAACTAGTACAAGGCAACAATGATTTACTAATTTGCTATTCTTTTTAAAGTGTTTTTATTTTAGCTTTCGTATTGAGGTCTATAATACACTTTGAGTTAATTTTTGTGTACAGTAGTAAGTAGGAGTCATCACATGTGGATACTCACTTGCCCCAACACTATTTGTTGAAATGACTACTATTTTTTCATTAAATTCCTTCATCAATCTTCTTGAAAGTCAATTGACTACAGATGTGGCAGTCTACTTCTGGGCTTTCGCTATATTCCATTGATATATTTGCCTATACTTATGCCAGTGTCACTCTGTCTTGAAAGCAATAGTTTTGTAGTAAGGTTTGAAGTAAAGAAATGTGAGTTATCCAACTTTGCTCTTTTCATTCAAGATTGCTATGAATATTCTGGATCATTTGCAACTGGAGGCCTGGGCATGGTGGCTTATGCCTGCAATCCCAGCACTTTGGGAGGCTGAGGTGGGTGGATCACCTGAGACTAGGAGTTTGAGACCCGTCTGGCCAACATGGCAAAATCACACCTATATTAATAATACAAAAATTAACTGGGCATGGTGGTGCATGCCTGTAATCCCAGCTGCTTGGTAGGCTGAGGGATGAGAATTACTTGAATCTGGGAAGTGAAGGTTGCAGTGAGCCAAGATCACACCACTGCACTCCAGCCTGGGAAGACAGAGTGAGACCTTGTCTTAACAAGCAAGCAAACAAACAAAACATTTGCAACTGGTTATAAAATTTAGACTCATCTGTTCATTTTGGCAAAAATGGTATTTTGACAGAAAATGTTTTAAATATGTGGATCAGTTTTTGGTCCATTACAGAGTCTTCTTTCCAATCAATTAATATGTGATGTCTTCCAATTCATTTAGATCTTTCCAATTTATTTCCATTTTGTAGTGTTCAGAGTACAAGCCTTGCATTTCTTTAATAATTATTTCTTATTATTGTAATATTATGCAATTTTTTATAAAATTATTTTCTTAATTTCATTATATTTTTTTAAAAGTGAAAACACACTTAGCAAGAAACTAAGAAAATAAAAGAATGGCCATCAGTGGCCTGCTCGACTAAGGCTACTTACCATTACTTCTTGATTATATGCTAAACAAGGGATGAATAATTCCCAGAACTAAAGGTTTCTCCTTTTTTTAGACCACATAGGGAAACTTTCTGACATTGCCATGGCATTTATAAACTGTTATGGCAGTGATGGGAGTGTCTTTTAGCATGCTAATACATTATAATTAGTGATATTCAGCAATGAGGACAACCACAGGTCACTTTTGTTGCTATATTGGTTTTGGTAGCTGTTGGCTGGCTTCTTTATCACATGCTATTTCATCAGCAAGGTCTTTGTGGCCTGTATTTTGTGCAGACATCCTATCTCATCCATGAATTAGAATGCCTTAATCTCCTGTGAATGCAGCCCAGTAGGTCTCAGCCTTATTTTATTCAGCCCCTTATTTTATTCACTTCAGAGTGACAAGATGAAGTCACTCTGGTTCAAACATCAGTGACATATTTTTCCTCTCCCTTTTATAAGAGAACCCTAATCCTGAGGGTTGTAGAGAAATGAAGTTCCATCCTTCTGTAACTTCTCCAGGTTGATTAGTGATGATGATATTCCTGCTTAACTATTAGGGTCTCTTATATTTAATACAGCAAGGAGTTTAGTCAGAAAGCTTTGGTTTGTTGAGGGTCATTAATAACCCTGAGTTCTGACAAAAAGTGATATGTGGAAGATTAATAAGTGTTCAAATTAAGAGAACATTAAACTTATCCTACCTTCCTACATATAGTGTGCAACAGCAATATATTTCACAAGAGTAAAGCAAAATGAGTTAAACTATCCAAAGTAAACAAATCTAAAAAGCTTTCCATGAACTGGGCATCTACTCCAAGCTGATATGAGGTTGCTAGCTGATTTCAATACCTTCCCAGAATTAGAATATTGATTCAGATTTTTACCTTACCCATTCTTCTTGGTTTTTCTCTGAGCAGCAGTCAGAGATTACTGGTTGGTTCACAGGAGTAAGTAGGGTTAGTCTAAATTGCACTAAATGAAAAGTTCAAAACAACTAATGAGACTAGAAGCTAATAACAGGTGTACCATAATTATTGAAACAATATTTTCTCTCTTGAGTCTCCCATTTTTTACTAAAGACAAATCATAAGACCGATTTGCCTAACTATACTTGGCCTGATTATTTGTATAAAGTGCAGTAAAAGCCGTCTCTGAGATTCCTTATGGAACAGAGTTCCATCAAAGCCTATATAAAAACTCTATGTGAAAAAGTCTATTTTTACTTCTAATTATTTTTCACATTGGCTTTGATGGAACTCTGTTCCATAAGGAATCTCAGATAAGACTTTTTTTTTGAAAAGCTGAGCACAGCCATGCATTTATACTGTCAAATACCTGTATTTGTTGGGTAAATTCCTCTCCTTATGAGGTCCCAAGATAACTTGAGGCTCCTGGGCCTGTCAGGAAGTAACATTTTTTTACTTACCACAGGTCAGGAACCCTGAACAGGGACTACGTAGACAAGAAATGGGATCAGTTTTCCCAAGGGGCTTTTACTGGCACTCTAAAAATCAAGTTTGATTCCTTAAAGGAAAGCATGCTGTTCTAGTCAAATGCTTGGTAAAGTAACCAAGTTCTCCAATTGTGTCTTGTTACAAAATAAATAGATTCTTATTGCACTTATGCAAATTTCTATTGCCATAAGTTTAGAATACTCACAAGTAGTCTCCAAATTCTGGAGAAATTGGGTAAAGAGAAACAAATATGATCCAAAGTTTGTTCACATATGTATACTTTACTCAATTGATGAAAGCTGTCAATAGCTCAAAAGAAAAGTTTCCCTGACTATGAAAAAGAAAACAAAGAATCAGAAACATTTTAAGCAAAAAGTAAAAAAGATTACTTCAGTCTTCTACTAGTCAAGTCCATGCAGTTAACACTTGTTCTGCTTGATATTCATGAATGCTTCAGCTCTTTACAAGAGCCCTGAAAGTTATTTCCTCTATTCTGATATCACAATTTCCAAAGTTATCAGAAACCTGCATTCAAGAGCACCTGTAAATCCTTTAGCTGATTATAAACCACCTTTTGAAGGGGATCAAAACAAGACAATTTTCTGTGGATGACAAAAAGTCCTACAACAGCCAGTATTAAAGCCACAATTGACAAGGAATTTTGGCGACTTCTGTGGCATACACCAATTTTAATTAACAATTGTAACAATTAATAACATACAGTAAGTCACATCAGAATCATAGGAGTTTCCCATTATTTTTAAACAGATACCAATAATGTATTTTTACAAATATAGCCCAAAGAAAGCTGAACACCATTTTATGTTTGACAATGCTTGCTGTATGATTTTTATACCAAATAAACCAAATATGTCATTTTTATACTTTAGGGACCTAATATCTAAAAAATTAGTTAGGTCAGAAAAACATATCATTTATAATTCAGTTTTGGAAAATTTGTCAAATATCAAAGGTTTTAATAGAGTTCCACGTTACCAAAAGTCATTCATTTAGCTCAAATAATAACTCTAAAACTTTAAAAAGGCAAAAACCTTTACTCATTAATAGAGGGAAGACTTTGCTTTCCAAATGATCTGTTTCTTTTCTTTCCTTTTGTTTTCCTACAGTTTATTCAAAATGCTTACAAAAAATTTTTGTTTCTTAAAAATTAGATGAAAGTCTTGTTCAAGAGAGACAGCCAAGTTTCACCTTTGCATTAGTGTGCTATTGATGGCAAGCCCAATTCTTAATACAACCTTATAGACAAATGTATTCAATCTTAATCAGATTGACCATAAGGTAAGATTCTTACAGACCTTTTATAACCCTTTACAAATTTTTGTTAAAGAACAAATTGGTGCTCTAAGAAAAACCTGTTTTTTTTCCAAGGAGTCCCAAGCTGTTAGAGCTTGAATATTCACTTTTAATTAAGCTGACTTTTAACCAGAGTGCTCTTTTTAGAACTCCTTTTTAAATCTCTTATTACCTGACTTTAGCCAGGGCAAATGGCAAATGTTTCTGTGCTCAGATAAAGGAAAATTCAAGATGGTTCCCAGAGGGGAAGAGAATCAACAAATGCTAAAGGTTACACAGATATCAAACCATAAAGAATTCATTCCCTAAGCTGATAATTGAACCTGGACTTCTGATATAAAATGGCAAAACCTTATTTGTTGAGCTATAGCATTGGATGATTTCCACTGCCTTTATGAAGGATCCTAGTGCTGGCAATTTTGAGCTCATAAAAGCTTTCAACTGCTCAAGATAACATTGAGGGATAACTGTGACATGAACCCACAAAATACTATTTCCTGGAAGATAGAGCCCAAAAGAAAATACCACCACATCGTTATGAGGTCAAGCTCCCAAGGACATAACAGACTAGTTTGCTGGGCCATCATGAACAGCAGTCTTATGGAGTCAGAAGCCCATGTTCTATCTTAAGGTAGTACCCCTCTTTCTGACTGAAAGATACAGAAGGACAAATTCATAGCACAAAGTCCAACAGATTCTCTACAACTTAAGACTGGCCTCACAAATCCCATTTCTGATTAATCAAAACTTTACAGAGGAGATAAACAGTGATTTTTACCATTCAATCCACCAGTTTTCACAGAAAGACAGGAAAGGGAAGGGAGAAAAGCATTGCCTGTGGTGGGGCAGGGACTTGGAGGAGCACAAGGAGACCAGAGAAAGGCCCACCTATCCCAGGAATTCTGAATCAAAATTCACTTGGACACTTGTCAGTAGTAAAGGGATCTTTTCAGTAGTCCCATCAGCTCTCAAGCTTCCCCTTTTGGGGAGAGCAAAGCTCCCCATGTCCTGTGATCCTGTACATGTCTAATCCTGTCACTCATAGCCATCAGCAAAGAGTGCAGATTAATTCAAAGAGAATAGCATTTAACATCTGTAGTGGGTAATCTATTTTTACCTAAGAGAGACTTTACAGAGAGGCCTCTAACCCATTAAGTCTTAGAAAAGACTGTACCTTCCTAAGTTGGGCCTCAAATCCAAGTTTGATTGTGTCCTTGCTTTTTATTAAGAGGAACCTTTAACCCACTCTGTGTTAGGAGTGGCTCCAACTCCCCTAAATTGGACCACTAACTCAAATCCATCCTTTACACAAGTACTCCACTACTTTATACAAAGTCAGCCAATTGGCATTTCTGTCCATTTCCTTTGGATCAGGGGTCTCCTCAGTATCATCATTTCATGATTCACCAGGAAGGTGTTACCAGAAAGGGACTATTATCCAGATCCCAAGAGGTCATTCTTGGATCTCATGCAAGAAAGTATTTGAGGCACATTCTGAAAGTGGAAACAAGTTTATTAAGAAAGTAAAGGAATAAAAGAATGGCTACTACATAGGCAGAGCAGCCAATTTCATCTGCAGATTGTTCATTGCTAATGTATAGATATGATTGATTTTTCTATTGATATTATATCCCCATCCTGTAATTTTATTCATTCTAATTTTTCTAGTGGATCCTTTGATTTTTTTAAACAAGGTTATGTAATTTGCCAATAGAGATCATTTTACCTCTTCCTTTGTCCAGATCCCTTCAGTTGAATTCCTTGTCTAATTGTTCTTGATAGAACATCTAGGATAATGTAAAATAGAAATGGTGAGAGCAGACATACCTGTTCTGTTCGTTTTGTTTGAATTTGGTTTGTTTTATTTGATCTCAGAAGGAAAGCATTCAGTGTTTTGCAATTAAGAATGATGCTTACTGTTTATATGTATAAATGTCCTTTATCAGGTTGGAGAAGTTTCCTTCTATTTCTGCTTTTTGAGTATTTTTTTTTTTTAATGTTAAGTTCAGGGTACAAGTGCAGGTTTGTTACATAGACAAACTTGTGCCATGAAGGTTTGTTGTGCAGATTATTCATCACCCAGGTATTAACACTAGTACTCATTAGTTATTTTCCCCATTCCTCTTCCTTCTCCCACCCTCCAACCTCCAAAAGGCCCCAGTGTATGTTGTTCCCTTCTATGCATTCATGTGCTTTTATCAATTAGCTCCCACTTATTAGTGAGAGCATGCAGTATTTGTTTCTTGTTCCCATGTTACTTAGCTGAGCATAAAGACCTTCAACTACCTCCATATCCCTGCAAATGACATGATCTCCTTCTTTTTTATGGGTGCATCTTATTCCATGGTATATATATACCACATTTTCTTTATCCAGTCTATCATTAATGGGTATTTATGTTGATTCCATGTATTTGCTCTTGTGAATAGTGATGCAGTAAACATACATGTGCATGTGTCTTTATAATAGAAGCATTTATATTCCTTTGGGTATATACCCAGTTATGTGATTGCAGGATTGAATGGTATTTCTGTCTTTTGGTCTTTGAGGAATTGCCACACTGTCTTCCACAATGGTTGAACTAATTTACACTCCCACCAACAGTGTATAAGTTTTCCCTTTTCTCCACAAACTCACTGCTATCTGTTATTTTTTATTTTCTAACAGTAGCCATTAATATTTTATTATGGTTTTGGTTCACATTTCTCTAATGCTCAGCGATGTTAGACTTTTTTTTTTTCATATGACTGTTGACCACATGTATGCTACTTTTGAAAAGTTCATGTCCTTTGCTCGATATTTTATGGGGTTGTTTTTTCTTTTAAATTTGTTTAAGTTTCTTATAGGTGCTGGACATTAGCCCTTTGTTGAATGCATAATTTGACAATATTTTCTCTCATTTAGTAGGTTGTCTGTTTACTCTGTTGATGGTTTATTTTGCTGTACAGAAGTTCCTTAGTTTAAATAGATTCTATTTGTCAATATTCACTTTTGTTGCAATTGCTTTTTGCATCTTCATAATGAAATATTTGCCTGTGCCTGTAAAAGACAAGGTATTGGGTTTTGTGAAATGCTTTTTCTGCATTGATTGACATAATCTTGTGGTATTCATACCTTATTCTATCAAGTTTATTTATTGGTTTTCATATGTTAAACTGACCATGATAAATCCCACTTGGTCATAATGTATAATATTCCTTACATGTTGCTGGATTATGTTGCTAGTTTTTTGGTCAAGTTTGTTTGTGTCTGCAGCTACAAAGGACACTGTTCTATAATTTTCTCTTCATGTAATGTATTTAATTATTTTGGGGATCAATGTAGTACTGGCATCATAGAATGAGATAAGTAAACACTGTTCTATTTTTTAGACACATTCTAAAGTATTTTAAACATTTTTCTGTAACAGCACTTGAGAAGAGTAAGTATTCTGCTTTTTGGGGGTCCTGTGCTCTACAGATGTATGTTAGGTCTAGTTTGTCTAGATTACACTGTTGTTCTATCTTTGATAATCTTCTGACTAGTTATTATATTAACTATCACATGTCATTTTGATGACTCCAACTATTATGGTGCAATTTTTAAAATATCTCACTCAATTCTGTTAGTTTTGATTTAGGTATTATGAGGTTATATTATTTTGTGTACACAGATTTATAATTATTATGTTTTCTTGAAAAATTTATATTTATATCATCATTAAATATGCTTTATAGTCACTAGTAATAATTTTTCTTTTAATGCCTATTTTATCTGGTGATATTATAGCTGCTCAACTGTCTTATAGTTGCTGCTTGCAGTGTATAACTTTTTCATTATTTTACTTTAAATTATTTGTGTATTTTACTCTAAAGAGTATCTCTTCTTAAAAGAATATAGTTGGCTAACATTTTAATTTTTATTGTAATCAAATCACATAACATAAAATTTACCATAGATCACATTATGTCAATTTTGCCAATATATTATTTTTGATGGAAGCATTAAATTCATTTACATTTAGTTATTTCTGAAGAGATTCAATCTGACATTTCATTTGTTTTCTACATGCCTAATATATTTTATTCTTTATTACTTTTAATTTTTTATCGACTTAATATTTGAACATATTTATGCGGTACTTGTGATTTTTTAAATATATATTGAATGTGTAATGGTCAAATCAAGGTACTTAGGGTATTCATCACCTCAAGTATGTATTATTTCTATATGCTGAAAACAGTTTAAGTCCTCTCTTCTAGCCATTTGAAATATATGTACATCACTGTAAAAATTAGAATATGTTCCTTCTATCTACATCACTGTAAAAATTAGAATATGTTCCTTCTATCTACAAATGGGTATATTTGTACCCATTAACCAACCTCTCTTTATCCCTTTTCACACACTTGTCCTTCCCAACTTCTAGTAAATATCATTCTATTGGCTACTTCTATGAGATCAACTTTTTTAAAGGCCCTACATGTGAGTGAGACATGTGACATTTGTATTTCTGTGTGTGGCTTATTTCACCTAACATAATGACCTTCAGTTCCATCCACGTTGCTACAAATGACAGAATTTCAATTTTTTTGGTGATTCATAGTTCATTATGTATATATACCGTATTTCTTATCTGTTTGTCTATTGATGGGCACTTAAATTTATTCCATCGCTTTACTACTGGGAATAGTTCTGCAATAAACATGAGGATGCAGGTACTCCTTTTATAAACTGATTTTCTTTCCTTTGAATATAAACCCATTAGTGGGATTGCTAGATCATATAGCTTTAGTTTTGTGAGAAATCTCCACACTGTTTTCCATAATGGTTGTAATAATTTACATTACCACCCATAGTGTAATACTTCAAATTTCCTTTCATCCTTGCCAGCATCTGTTATTTTTTGACATTTTAATAATGGCCTTTCTAATGGGTAAGATGATATTTTATTGTGGTTGTAATGATACATAATATTGGACATCTCTTCATATATTTGTTGGCTATTTGAATGTCTTCCTTTGATAAATGTCTATCCATATGTTTACCCAATTATTTATTTACTTATTTCTTTAACATTTATTTTAGGTTTAGGGGTACAGGTGCAGGATTGTTATACAGGTAAACTGCATGTCATGAGGGTTTTGTGTACAGATTATTTAGTCACCCAGGTAATAAGTATCGTACCCAATAGGTATATTTTTTAATTCCTTCCTACCTCCACCCTTCACACTCAAGTAGGTCCTGGTGTCTGTTATTCCCTTCTTGCTGTCCATGTGTTCTCATTGTTTAGCTCCCTCTGATAAGTGAGAATGTATGATATTTGGTTTTCTGTTTCTGCACTAGTTTGCTTAGGATAATAGTCTCCAGCTCCATTCATGTTGCTTTAAAGGACATAAACTCATTCTGTTTTATGACTGTGTAGTAATCCATGGTGTTTGTGTACCATATTTTCTTTATCTATCTAGTCTACTGTTGACGGGCATTTAAGATGATTCCATCTCATTGCTATTGTGACTAGTGTTGCAATGAACGTATGTGTGGCATGTGTTGTTATGGTTAAATGATTTATACTCTTTTGAGTATATACCCAGTGATGAAATTTCTAGGTCCAATGGTAATTATGTTTCAAGTTCTTTGAGGAATTATCACAATATTTTCCACAATGTTGGAACTGATTTACACAGCCACCAGCAGTGCATACGCATTCCCTTTTGTCTGAAACCTCACCAGAATCTGTTATTTTTTAACTTTTTCATCATAGCCATTCTGACTGACATGAGATGGTATCCCACCGTCATTTTGATTTGCGTTTCTCAAGTGGTTAGTAATGTTAAGCATCTTATTTTGTATGACTGCTGGCCACATATATGTCTTCTTTGGAAAAGTGTCTGTTTCCATCCTTTGTCCACTTTTTAATGGCATTGATTTTGACTTGCAAATAGTTAACTTATAAATTCTGGATATTAAACATTTGTGGGATGTATAGTTTGGTAATATTTTCTCCCCTTCTGTAGGTTGTCTGTTTACTCTGTTGGTAGCTTCTTTTGCTGTGCAGAAGCCCTTTAGTTTCATTAGTTTCCATTTGTCAATATTTGCTTTTCTTGTAATTGCTTTTGGCATGTTTGTCATAAAATCTTTGTTAGATTCTATGTTCTGCGTTGTATTTCCTAGGTTTCTCCCCAGAGTTTTTATAGTTTGGGGTTTAAAATTTAAGTTGTTAATCCATATTGAGTAAATTTTTGTATACAGTGTAAGGAAGTGGTTCAGTTTCAGTCTTCTGCAGATAGCTAGGCTGTTATTTCAGCACTAGTTTTTTTTTTTTGTTTTTTTTTTTTTTTAACAGTGAGTACTTTCCCCATTGCTTGTTTCTGTCAGCTTTGTCAAAGATCTGATGGTTTATCTATGCCTCTTTACCAGTGTCATGCTGTATTGTTTACTCTAGCTTGTAATATGGTTTGAAGTTAGACAATGTGATGCCTAAAGCTATGTTCCTTTAGATTAGGCTTGTTTTGTCTATTTGGCCTTTTTTTCATTTTTTGTTGCCTATGAATTTTTCTAGTTTTGTGAAGAATGACTTCGGTGGTTTCATAAAAATAGCTTTTTTTTTTTTTTTTTTTTTTTTTTTTTTCGGGGTCTTGCTCTGTTGCTCACACTGCAGTGCAATAGCCCCATCTCGGCTCACTGCAATCTCCACCTCCCAAGTTCAAGTGATTCTCCCACCTCAGCATCCTGAGTAGTTGGGATTACAGGCTCCTGCCATCATGGCTGGCTAAATTTTGTTTTTTTGTAGAGATGGGGTTTCACAATGTTGGCCAGACTGGTCTTGAACTCCTGACCTCAGGTTATCTGCTTGCCTCAGCCTCCCAAAGTGCTGGGATTACTGGTATGAGTCACCATGTCCAGCCGAGAAAGAGATTTGAATCTGTAAATTGCTTTGTGCTGTAGGGTCATTTGAATGATATCCATTCTTCCTATTCATGAATATGGAATATTTTTCTATTTGTTTATGTCATCTCTGAATTCTTTGAGCAGTGTTTTGTAATTCTCATTATAGAAACCTTTCAACTCTCTTGTTAACATTATTCCTGGGTATTTATTTTTGTGTGTGGGTATTATGAATGGAATTGTATTTCTGATTTGGCTCTCAGCTTGGGTACTGTTGTAAAAAAAAAATGTGTTACTGAATTTTGTACCCATATTTTGTCACCTGAGGTGTTGCTGAAGTTGTTTATTAGGTCTAGGAGCTTCTGAGCAGAGATTATGAGTTTTTCTAGGTATAGAGTCGTGTCATGTGAAAAAGGTATAGTTTGACTTTTTCTCTTACTATTTGGATGCTTTTTATTTTTTGTCTTGCCCAATTCTTCTGGCCATGACTTCCAGTACTATGTTGAATAGCGAGAAAATACATCCTTTTCTTGCTCTGTTTTTCAGGAGAATGCTTCCAGCTTTCACCCATTCCGTATGATGTTGGCTGCTGATTTGCCACGGAAGGCACTTACTCTTTTGGGATATGTTCCATTCATGCTTAGATTTTGATTTTTTTGTATTGAAGGGCTGTTGGCTTTTACTGAAATATTCTTTAAATCTATTGAGATGATCATGTAGTTGTTGTTTTTAATTCTGTTTATGTGATGAATCATATTTATTGATTGGCATATGTTGAATCAACCTTGTACTCCAGAAATGAAGCCTACTTGATATGCTGCTGGGTCCAGTTCGCTAGTTTTTTGTTGACGATGTTTACTCATCAAGTATGTTGGCCTAAAGTTTTCTTTCTGTGCTATGTCTTTGCCAGGTTCTGGTATCAGGATGTTGCTGGCCTTCAGAAAAAGTTAAGGAAGAGTCGCTTCTTCTCAATTTATTTGGAATAAATAAATAAATAGCTTCAATAGTACTGTTACTAGCTCTTTTTTATACATCTGGTAGAATTTAGTCTTTTCTCGATTGTTAATTTATTTTTGCTGTTGTGTTGCTTCAGTTTCTCATATATTCTGGATATTAATCTCTTGTTAGATAAAGTTTGTGAATACTTCCTCTTATTCAGCAGGATGTCTTTTCATTTTGTAGATTGTTTCCTTTGCTGTGCAGAAGTGTTTAGTTTGATTTAGTTTTTTTTTTTTTTTTTATTTTGTTTTTGTTGCCTGTGGTTTTGCATTCTTAGCCATAATATCTTTGCCTACTGGTGTCCTGGAGTGTTTCTCTTATTTTTTTTTTTTTTTTTAGTACTTTTACAGACTTTTGCATTATGTTTGAGTCTTTAGTGCATTTTAGTTGAATTTTTTGATATGGTGAGAAATGGGGGGAGTAGTTTTATTTTTCTGCGTAATAATATCCAAATTTCCTAACATAAATTATGAAAAAAGATTTCACTTTTCAACTACATGTTCTTGGTGTCGTTGTTGAAAATTAGTTGGCTGTATATACTTGATTGAATTTCTGGGTTCTCTATCTGTTCCATTAGTCTTTCTGTCTAGTTTTCTACCAATACCATTCTGTTTTGGTTACCATAACCTTGTTGTTCTATTCGATATTATGATGCCTTTAAATTTATTCTTTTCACTCAGATTTATTTTTGGTATTTGGATGCTTTGCTTTTTGTTTTTTCTTTGGTTCCATACTAATACTAGGGTTGTTTTTGTCTAATTCTATAAAAAAAAAAAGGCATTAGTATTTTGATAGGGATATTATTGAATGCATAGATTCTTTGGATAGTATAATCATTTTAACAATGTTAATTCCTGAGCATTATCATTTTTAAAATATTAATTCCTTATTAGAAATAATGTAACCCAGCTACTATATCATGGCTGGAAACTGAAATTCTGTTTTTCCTGCAGAGTTTGTGTCCTGGGTTTTTTTTTTTTTTTTTTTTTCCTTTTCTCTCTCTCTATTTATATTTTAAGTCTTTTCTATAATATTCAGGAATTCTCATTTTAATGACTGGAGAATAGTCCTTTGAATGGATATACCACAATTTACGTAAGAATACCCACAATTCAGATAACAACTAGACCTTCAGTTACACTGTATTAGTATTAATGTACATTTTTGTTATATCCATAGGATAAAATGAAATTACTGTGTCAAAGGAAGTAGATATTTGACTATCTCTTTGTACAAATTACCATATCGCCATATAGATAGGTTATTTAAACTCAAAGTGTGCATACCACAATGATCTCTTCAGTAGTGGATATTCAAATTTTTTTTAAATTTGCAATTTAAGTAAAAATTTGTATCTTATTGTTGAAAAAAATATTAATTCCAATATTAATTCATGAACATGAAATGTGTTTCCATTTGTCTTCCTTGTTGAGGTCTTTTATCTCTTGGTTAAATTTATGCCTGTGTCTTTTATGTTATTGTAGCTATTGTAAATGGGATTGCCTTGTTCATTTTTTTAGCTAGTTATTATTAGTGTATTAAAAACAGTGATACTTGTATGTTCATTTTGTGTCTTGCAACTTTACTAAATTTGTTTATCAGCTCTAAGAGGTTTTTACAGTTTAGTTTTTAGGTTTCCCAAATATAAGATTATTTAAAGTACAAAGAAGGACAATTTGAATTTCTGTTTTCCAATTTGGATGCTTTTTATTTCTTTCTCTTGCTTGATTGCTCTGGCTAGCACGTCCAGTAGTATGTTGAATAGGAATGGTGAAAGTGGGCATACTTGTCTTGTTCCAGCTTTTACAAGAAAGGCTTTCAGCTTTTACCCATACAGTATTATGTTAGCCATGGTTTGGTAATACAGGATCTTTTTTATTTCGAGTTATGTTATTTCTGTGACTAGTGTTTTGAGAGTTTATATCATTAAGGATTGCTGAATTTTATAAAATAGTTTTTTCATCTATTAATATGAACATATAGTTTTTGTCTTTCATTTATTGATGTGATGTATTGTGTTTATTGATTTGCTTTTTTCTTTGTGTTGGAGACTAGAGTTTTATTATCACTCAAATCAGTCTTCCCAAGCATCCAGGAATCAGAATTTTAAAGGATAATTTGGTGTGGGGGGCAGTGAGTTGGAAGTGCTAATTGGTTGTGTCAGAGATAAAATCAATCACAGGGAGTCAAAGTTGTCTTCTTGAGCTGAGTCAGTTTCTGGGTGGAATCCCCCAGATCAGATGAGCCAGTTTATCAATCTGGGTGGTGGCAGCTGATCCATCAAGTGCAGGGTCTGCAAAATATCTGAAGCACTGATCTATGGTTTTAAAATGGTGATGTTATCCCCAGGAGCAATTTGGGGAAGGTCAGAATCTTGTAGCCTCCAGCTGAATAACTCCTAAACCATAATTTCTAGTCTTGTGGCTAATTTGTTAGTCCTAAAAAGACAATCTAGCTCCCAGGCAAGAAGGAGGTTTCTTTTGGGAAAGGGCTGTTATTGTCTTTGTTTAAGACTATAAACTGTAATAAGTTCTTCCCAAAGTTATTTCAACCTACATCCAGGAATAAACAAGGACAGTTTGGAGGTTAGAAGCAAGGTGGAGTTGGTTAGGTCAGATCTCTTTCACTGTCTCAGTTATTATTATGCAATGACGGTTTCAATCGCTCCATTTGGGTTTTATAACACCTTAATCAAGGTTTTGGCTAATGAAGACAAGAAAAGGGTGACAACCACTCTAACTTATTTCTGTAGACCAGGGGTACAGTGCGAGTAGGTGTTAATCCCCAAGTGAGAGGAGTGGAACCACTGTGCAACTGTTTTGAGTATATGAACATACTATGGCCGGCTGGGTTGGGGTTCCAAAGCTTGTATGACAAAGGCATTAGTATTCTCATTAGTAGTTTTAGTACAGCATTTAAGAGAACAGCATACTACTAGGTAAATAATGAGTTCTAGGATAAGGAGTGCAATTCCTAGTTTTAAAAGTAAAGATTGAAAAGCATTAGTTTGATTACCTGCTGCTATAAAGACACATGCACACGTATGTTTATTACGGCACTATTCACGATAGCAAAGACTTGGAATCAACCCAAATGTCCATCAGTGACAGACTGGATTTAGAAAATGTGGCACATATACACCATGGAATACTATGCAGCCATAAAGGGGGATGAGTTTGTGTCCTTTGTAGGGACATGGATGCAGCTGGAAACCATCATTCTCAGCAAACTATCACAAGAACAGAAAATCAAACACTGCATGTTCTCACTCATAGGTGGGAATTGAGCAATGAGATCACTTGGACTCGGGAAGGGGAACATCACACACCAGGGGCCTATCATGGGGAGGGAGGAGGGAGGAGGGATTGCATTGGGAGTTATACCTGATGTAAATGACGAGTTTATGGGTGCTGATGAGTTAATGGGTGCAGCACACCAACATGGCACAAATATACATATGTAACAAACCTGCACGTTATGCACGTGTACCCTAGAACTTAAAATATAATAATAATAATAATAATAACAATAATAATAATAATAAAGAAAGAAAGAAAGAAAGAAAGAAAGAAAGAAAGAAAGAAAGAAAAGCATTAGTTTGATGACTTGTAGCCCACAAAGAATTTAGGATTTACTTCAAATTTCATGAAAAAACACTTAAGAATAACTAACAATAGGTGTACTATAGTTGTTTTTGAAACATAATTTTTCCCTCTCCAGTCTCCAATTTTATTAAATTGTAGTAGGTCAAATTTACCTGCAAAATACATTTTAGTCTTTTTAAAAATTGTCTGTGTTGGAACTTTTTTCTATAAGGAATATCAGATTGTACTTTTTAAAGCCTCAAAGCCAGGCCACGGGTTTGTACCCTGAAATATCTATGAGTTTATCACCTTGATATCCCAACATAACTTGGAGCTCCTGGACCTGTCAGAAAGTGACATTCTTTACTTGCCACAGGTCAGGAACCAATACTTACAAATAGTTTCTAAATTCTGGAAAAATCAAGTAGAGAGAAATCAATATGCTCCAAATTTTATTCACAGGAGTGTACATTACTCATTTGCTAAATGTTGTAAATAATTTAAAAGAAAAAGTTTTTTTGACTCTAAAACACCAAAATTTAGCAATATTTAGCATATCAGCTCTCAATGAGAGTCCTAGAAGTTTGCTTTATTCTCTCTAACTCAATAGTACAATTTCTATATTTATCAGAGACCTGCATTCCTTAGTACCATCAGAGTTCACTATGTCATTATGAACAAGGAAACAATTGTCTAGGAAGGAAAAAAAGTTAAGATAGCCATTACTAAAGCTAGAATTGACCAAGAATTTTAGTTATTTCTGTGGCATACAACAATTTTACATAACAATTATAATTATTAATGAAGTACACTAAATTATATCAGATTTATAGAAGTTTTCCATAATTTTGGAATATATTTATACAAAACAGCCCAAAGAAACCCAAACACTATTTCACATTTGGCAATGCTTCCTGTATGATTGCTCTACTAAATAAGTCAAATACATCATTTTTGGATGATAGGAAACCTAACATATAAATGAATAATTAGGTCAGAAATAGAAATACTTTATAATTTGATTTTGAAAAACATTTTTTTAAAATATAAAAGGCTTAAAACACTGAATATCACAAAATAGAATTCCAGTCACATTTGACCAAAATGCGGTAGGGTACAGTTACAGACACCTTGTGCTGGAGCTACAGACAGACATCTTGCAATGGGGATACAGACAAATGCCTGGCCATGGAGCTACAGTTATAGGATGTCTCCCCAGGACTATTTTTCTGTTGCAATTAAATCCCTTCACATTGAATCAACAGATCCCCATTGGTAGAGAAAGTACCAGAGTCATCTCCAAGTCCAAGAGAACTAGGTGGCCATTTGGGCTGGCCTCTGGACTCTCTGACCTCATCACCAGAGAGGGGCTACTGAACCCTGGGCACACAGCCAGAAGGGCAATCTCAGACAAGCTCCCAAATTTGTAACCACCCAAGGGGTTCACCGTACACACTGCCTAGACAGAACCCATTTATCAAAACAGGGGAAATGCAATAGAGAAAGAGTAATTCACACAGAACGTTCTGTGCAGGAGACCAGAATTTTATTATTACTCAGATCAGTTTTCTGATTTGCATATGTTGAAGGATCCTTGCATCCCTGGAGTGAATCCTGTTTGATCATGGTGTATTATATTTTCAGTGTGTTGTGAATTCAACTTGCTATTTTTTTAATTTACAAAGATGAGTTTAACACTACAAATTATTACAATTTTTATAGGAGTTTTTTGTAACATAGTTAGCAATTTTAAAACAATTCAAAATAGTTCACATAGTCCCATGTACATATTATATATTCAAAATAAATATTTACCTATCTGGGCTTATATAAATATTTTAAAAAGATAAAAGTGTATTCTTATATTTAAATAAATTTTACATGCCTTTTACAGGATTAGAATTTCTATGTTGGTGTATGTTTAGTCTATGAGAAAACTTACTCTACTCTACAGATAGATAAATAGAAGAACCACTGATCTCATTCAAATTCAGAAGTAAATTGGAAATTTAGTGGATTGTGAAATGTGTCACAGAATGTAATAAAACTGGTCATTCAAAAATTATGTGAGGCTTATTGATCCTGAGCTAAATGATTAAAATTATGTAATAATTATTATATGTTAACAGGCAACATCAATATGGAAAAATATTTCCAATGTTGTATCTCTTAACTATATTTTAATTGCTTTATAATTTAAACTTTTGATTAATAAATTTCACTGTTTTCTCAACACCTATTTTAGGTTCAGGAAATACACATGTGCAGGATGTCCACCTGTCTAACAGATTAGATAGATTTTCTTGAGTTATTCCATTAATTATGTTTTCTAGGTGGTTTACTTTTTCTCCTTCTCTCTCAGGAAGACAAATAAATCACAGGTTTGGTAACTTTGCATAATTTCATATTTTTGAAGATTTTACTCTGTTTTTTTAAATTTTTGTTCTATTGAGTAGAATACAAAAAAAAGTGCAAAAATCACAAGCATTCTTACACACCAACAATAGACAAACAGAGAGCCAAATCATGAGTGAACTCCCATTCACATTTGTTTCAAAGAGAATAAAATATCTAGGAATCCAATGTAAAAGAGATGTGAAGGACCTCTTCATGGAGAACTACAAAACACTGATCAATGAAATAAAAGAGGACACAAACAAATGGAAGAACATTCCATGCTCATGGATAGGAAGAATCAATAGCGTGAAAATGGCCATAATGCCCAAGGTTATTTATAGATCCAATGCCATCTGAATTAAGCTACCAACGACTTTCTTCACAGAATTGGAAAAACTACTTTAAAGTTCATATCAAACCAAAAAAGAGCCCGCATTGCTAAGACAATCCTAAGCCAAAAGAACAAAGCTGGACACATCACACTACCTGACTTCAAACTATATTACAAGGCTACAGTAACCAAAACAGCACGGTACTGGTACCAAAACAGAGATATAGAACAATAGAACAGAATAGAGCCCTCAGAAGTAATACCACACATCTACAATCATCTGATCTTTGACAAACCTGACAAAAACAAGAAATGGGGAAAGGATTCCCTATTTAATAAATGGTACTGGAAAAACTGGCTAGCCATAAGTAGAAAGCTGAAACTGGATCCCTTCCTCACACCTTATAAAAATATTAATTCAAAACCCCAGAGCAAGATAGCCGAACAGGAACAGCTCCAGCCTCCAGCTCCCAGTGTGAGAGACACAGAAGATGGGTGATTTCTGCATTTTCAACCGAGGTACTGGGTTCATCTCACTGGGAAGTGCCGGACAATCAGTGCTGGTCAGCTGGTGCAGCCCGACCAGCAAGAGCTGAAGCAGGGTGAGGCATTGCCTCACCTGGGAAGTGCAAGGAAGAAGGGAATCCCTTTTCCTAGCTAAGGGAAACTGAGACACATAACACCTGGAAAATTGGGTAACTCCCACCCTAATACTGCACTTTGCCAAGGGTCTTAGCAAAAGGCACACCAGGAGATTATATCCCACAACTGGCAGGGAGGATCCCATGCCCACAGAGCCTCCCCCATTGCTAGCACAGCAGTCTGAGATCTAACTGCAAGGCAGCAGCGAGGCTGGGGGAGGGACGCCCACCATTGCTGAGGCTTAAGTAGGTAAATGAAGTCTCTGGGAAGCTCAAACTGGGTGGAGCCCACCGCAGCTCAAGGATGCCTGACTGACTCTGTAGACTCCACCTCTGGGGACAGGGCATGGCTAAACAAAAAGCAGCAGAAACCTCTGCAGATGTTAATGACCCAATCTGACAGCTTTGAAGAGAACAGTGGATCTCCCAGCATGGAGGTTGAGATCTGAAAACAGACAGACTGCCTGCTCAAGGGGGTCCCTGACCCCTGAGTAGCCTAACTGGGAGACTTCCCCCACTAGGTGCAGACCAACACCTCACACCTCACACGGTGGGGTACACCCATGAGACAAAGTTTCCAGAACAAGAATTAGACGGCAGCACTTGCTGTTCAGCAATATTCTATCTTCGGCAGACTCTGCTGCTGATATCCAGGCAAACAGGATCTGGAGTGGACTTCAAGCAATCTCCAACAGACCTACACCTGAGGATCCTGATGGTTAGAAGGAAAATTAACAAACAGAAAGGACACCCACACCAAAACCCTCTCATTATGTCACCAGCATCAAAGACCAAAGACAGATAAAACCACAAAGATGGGGAAAAGGTAGGGCAGAAAAGCTGGAAATTCAAAAAATCAGAGTACATCTCCGCCTCCAAAGGAAGGCAGCTCATCACCAGCAACAGATCAAAGCTGGACAAAGAATGACTTTGATGAGTGGAGAGAAGAAGGCTTCGGTGGATCAAACTTCTCAGAGCTAAAGGAGGAACTACGCACCCAGAGCAAAGAAACTAAAAATCTTGAAAAAAGAGGGGAAAAATGGATAACTAGAATAATCAATGCAGAAAAGGCCATAAATAAACTGATAGAGTTGAAAATCATGACACAAGAATTACGTGACAAATACACAAGCTTCAGTAACTGACTTGATCAGTTGGAAGAAAGAGTATCAATGATTGAAGATCAAATGAAAGAAATGTAGCGAGAAGAGAAGTCTAGAGAAAAAAGAGGAAAAAGAAACGAACAAAGACTCCAAGAAATATGTAAATATCCAAATCTACATCTGATTGGTGTGCCTGAAAGTGACAGGGAAAATGGAACCAAGTCGGAAAACACTCGTCAGGATATCATCCAGGAGAACTTCCTCAACCTAGTAAGGCAGGCCAACATTCAAATTCAAGAAATACAGAGAATGCCACAAAGATACTCCTTGAGAAGAACAATTCCGAGACACACAATTGTCAGATTCACTAAAGTTGAAATGAAGGACATAATATTAAGGGCAGCTAGAGAGAAAGGTCGGGTTACACACAAAGGGAAGCCCGTCAGACTAACACCAGATCTCTCGGCAGAAACTCTACAAGCCAGAAGAGAGTGGGGGCCAATATTCAACGTTCTTAAAGAAAAGAATTTTCAACCCAGAATTTCATACCCAGCTAAACTAAGTTTCATAAGTGAAGGAGAAATAAAATCCTTTACAGACAAGAAAATGCTTAGAGATTTTGTCACCACCAGGCCTGCCCTACAAGAGATCCTGAAGGAAGCACTAAATATAGAAAGGAACAATCATTACCAGCCATTGCAAAAACATGCAAAAATATGAAGACCATCGATGCTAGGAAGAAACTGCATCAACTAACGAGAAAATAGCCAGCTAATATCACAATGACAGGATCAAGTTCACAAATAACAATATTAACCTTAAATGTAAATGGACTAAATGCTCCAATTAAAAGACACAGACTGGCAAACTGGATAAAGAGTCAAGACCCATCAGTCTGCTGTATTCAGGAGACCCATCTCACATGCAGAGACACATGTAGGCTCAAAATAAAAGGATGGAGGAAGATCTACCAAGCAAATGAAGAACAAAAAAAAGCAGGGGTTGCAATCCTAATCTCTGATAAAACAGACTTTAAACCATCAAAGATCAAAAGAGACAAAGAAGGCCATTACATAATGGTAAAGAGATGAATTCATCCGGAAGAGCTAACTACCCTAAACATATATGCACCCAATACAGGAGCACCCGGTATTATAAAGCAAGTTCTTAGAGACTTACAAAGAGACGTAGACACGCATGCAATATTAATGGGAGACTTCAACACCCCACTATCAACAATAGACAGATCAACGAGACAGAAAGTCAACAAGGATATCCAGGAATTGAACTCAACTCTGCACCAAATGGACCTAATAGTCATCTACAGAACTCGCCACCCCAAATCAACAGAATATACATTCTTCTCAGCACCACATCACACTTATTCCAAAATTGACCACATAGTTGGAAGGAAAGCACTCCTCAGCAAATGTAAAAGAACAGAAATTATAACAAACTGTCTCTCAAACCACTGTGCATCAAACTAGAATTCAGGACTAAGAAAATCAATCAAAATTGCACAACGACATATAAACTGAACAACCTGCTCCTGAGTGACTACTGGGTACATATTGAAATGAAGATAGAAATAAAGATGTTCTTTGAAACCAGTAAGAACAAAGATACAACATACCAGAATCTCTGGGACACATTTAAAGCAGTGTGTAGAGGGAAATTTATAGTACTAAACGACCACAACAGAAAGCTGGAAAAATCTAAAATTGACACCCTAATATCACAATTAAAAGAACTAGAGAAGCAAGAGCAAACACATTTGAAAGCTAGCAGAAGGCAAGAAATAACTAAGATCAGAGCAGAACTGAAGGAGATAGAGACACAAAAAACCCTCCAGAAAATCATTGAATCCAGGAACTGGTTTCCTGAAAAGATCAACAAAATTGATAGATCATTAGCAAGACGAATAAAGAAGAAAAGAGAGAAGAATGAAATAGATGCAATAAAAAATCATAAAGGGCATATCACCATCAACCCCACAGAAATACAAACTTCCATCAGAGAATGCTATAAACACCTCTATGCTAATAAACTAGAAACCTAGAAGAAATGGATAGTTTCCTGGACACTTACACTCTTCCAAGACTAAACCAGGAAGAAGTTGAATCCCTGAATACACCAATAGCAAGCTCTGAAATTGAGGCAATAATTAATAGCCTACCAAGCAAAAAACGTCCAGGACCAGACGTATCCACAGCCAAATTCTACCAGAGGTTCAAGGAGGGGTTGGTACCATTCCTTCTGAAAGTATTCCAATCAACAGAAAAAGAGGGAATCCTCCCTAACTCATTTTAGGAGGCCAACATCATCCTGATAACAAAGCCTGACAGAGACACAACAGAAAAAGAGAATTTTAGACCAACATCCCTGATGAACATCAATGCAAAAATCCTCAATAAAATACTGGCAAACCGAATCCAGCAGCACATCAAAAAGCTTATCCACCATGATCAAGTGGGCTTAATCCCTGGGATGCAAGGCTGGTTCAACATACACAAATCAATAAACGTAATCCATCATATAAACAGAACGAAAGACAAAAACCACATGATTATTTCAATTGATGCAGAAAAGGCCTTCAACCAAATTCAACAGTGCTTAATGTTAAAAACTCTCAATAAACTAGGTATTCATGGACATATCTCAAAATAATCAGAGCAATGTATGACAAACCCACAGCCAATATCATACTGAATGGGCAAAAACTGGAAGCACTGCCTTTGAAAACTGGCACAAGGCAGGGATGCCCTCTCTCACCACTCCTACTCAACATAGTGTTGGAATTTCTGTCCAGGGTAATCAAGCAAGAGAAAGAAATAAAGGATATTTAATTAGGAAAAGAGGAAGTCAAATTGTCCCTGTTTGCAGATGACAAGATTTTATATTTAGAAAACCCCATCGCCTCAGCTCAAAATCTCCTTCAGCTGATAAGCAACTTCAGCAAAGTCTCATGATACAAAATCAATGTGCAAAAATCACAGACATTCCTATATACGAATAATAGGCAAACGGAGAGCGAAATTATGAGTGAACTCCCATTTAAAATTGCTTCAAAGAGAATGAAATACCTAGGAATCCAACATACAAGGGATGTGAAGGACCTCTTCAAGGAGAACTACAAATCACTGCTCAATGAAATTAAAGAGGACACAAACAAATGGAAGAACATTCCACGCTCATGGATAGGAAGAATCAATATCGTGAAAATCGTCATAATTTGTAGATTGAATGCCTTCCCCATCAAGCTACCAATGACTTTCCTCACAGAATTGGAAAAAACTGCTTTAAAGTTCATATGGAACCAAAAAAGACCCCGGATTGCCAAGTCAATCCTAAGCCAAAAGAACAAAGCTGGAGGCATCAGCTACCTAACTTCAACTTTACTAAAGGCTACAATAACCAGAACAGCATGGTACTGGTACCAAACTAGAGATATAGAGCAATGGAACAGAACAGAGCCCGCAGAAATAATACCATACATCTACAACCATCCGATCTTTGACAAACCTGAGAGAAACAAGAAATGGGGAAAGGATTCCCTATTTAATAAATGGTGCTGGGAAAATTGGCTAGCCATATGTAGAAAGATGAAATTGGATCCCTTCTTACACCTTATATAAAAATTAATTCGAGATGGATTAAAGACTTAAATGTTAGACCTAATACCATAAAAACCCTAGAAGAAAACCTAAGCAATACCATTCAGGACATAGGCATGGGCAAGGACTTCATGACTAAAACACCAAAAGCAGTGGCAACAAAAGCCAAAATTGACAAATGGGATCTAATTAAACTAAAGAGCTTTTGCACAGCAAAGAAACTATCATCAGAGTGAACAGGCAACCTACAGATTTGGAGAAAATTTTTACAATCTACTCATCTGGCAAAGGGCTAATATCCAGAATCTACAAATATCTTAAACAAATTTACAAGAAAAAATCAAACAACCCCATCAAAAAGTGGGCAAAGGGTATAAACAGACAGTTCTCAAAAGAAGACATTTATGCAACCAACAGACACATGAAAAAATGCTCATCATCACTGGCCATCAGAGAAATGCAAATCAACACCACAATGTGATACCATGTCATACCAGTTAGAATGGCGATCATTAAAAAGTCAGGAAACAACAGGTGCTGGAGAGGATGTGGAGAAATAGGAACATTTTTACACTGTTGGTGGGACTGTAAGCTAGTTCTACCATTGTGGAAGACAGTGTGGTGATTCCTCAAGTATCTAGAACTACTAATACCATCTTACCCAGCCATCCCATTACTGGGTATATATCCAAAGGATTAGAAACCATGCTGCTACAAAGATCCATGCACACGTATGATTATTGAAGCACTACCCACAATAGGAAAGACTTGGAACCAACCCGAATGTCCATCAGTGATAGACTGGATTAAGCAAATGTGGGACATATACACCATGGAATACTATGCAGCCTTAAACAAGATGAGTCCATGTCCTTTATATGGACATGGATGAAGCTGGAAACCATCATTCTGAGCAAACTATCACAAGAACAGAAAAACAAACACCGCATGTTCTCACTCATACGTGGGAATTGAACAATGAGAACATACCATGGCCTGTCGTGGGGTGAAGGGATGGGGGAGTTTTAGCAATAGGAGATATACCTAATGTAAATGATGAGTTAATGGGTGCAGCACACCAACATGGTTCATGTATACTTATGTAACATACCTGCACATTGTGCACATATACCCTAGAACTTAAAATATAATAATAATAAAAGAAATTTCCACAGCAGGTATTATTACAGATAAGGAAAATGCTGAAGTAAATGACAGAGTTAAAATTAAAATAAAACTCAGTCTATCTGGCATTAAAACCCTCATTTTGGATTGAATTTTTTAAAACTGCAATTTCCACATTTCACTCACAAGTATGAAAAAGTTCAATATTTTCATAATCAAGTGATTTATGAAATTAGGCGTTTTTACAACATGCCATTACTTTCTTGCTTTAGTGATATAAATTCTTATATACTTATCACAGTATAATGAATTATACATTTTTGAAAATCTATTGTAATTTTACTCATGTGTTTTTCATTGTCACTTTTTTGTCTTGTACTTGAAATTACTAAAACCAAACTCTGGAGAAATTATTCCCTAGTTGAGGCCTTTCTCTATGTTATAACTAGTTTTCCCAATAGATTACCTCTCTTTTATTTTACAGAGAATAAAGTTCCTTGCTTGAGGTTTGACATATTCTTTGCTAAAGTTTGTAAATTTATAGAAAGTTTCTTATTCTGTTTCCTTTGGGCTGCTCTGAAGTCCCCTTTTGCTTCCTCTCAGCATATCTTTGACCCTATTTCTGAAGATACATGGTAAAATTTTCCCCACATAGTCACCATAAATTAATAATTTACTCTTTCTTATAAGGAACAATTTAGATTTGTGTGACACTATTAAGAGCTTTTTCAAAAGATAATTTATACATTTTGCAACAAATGGAGCATATAATGTTTGGAAATTTTCTGAAAGAAACATCCAACTAAAAACTGTGTTGGCTTGTGCTTTCATATTTCTTCTTTTTTGGAGATGACAGTCTCACCATATTGCCCAGGCTGGTCTTGAACTCCTGGGCCAAAACAGTCCTCTTGCTTCAGCCTCCTTAGTAGCTGGGATTACAGGCACACATCACTGTGCCTGGCTATATGCTTGCATATTTTTAGTAAAGAATGCAGAAATCTCTGCTTATGGGAATGTTTCACATGAGGAAATTGAGTTATGATGGCTGTCTTCACTTTCAAACATCTTTTCCCCATGAGAGTTTTAAAGAAACATGTGTTCCCCCTTCAAAGGTGTCATCAACTTCAGGCAAAACCTTTCTTTGACCTCCCCCACCTCTTGCCTACTTTCAAGAGGTACGGTGGTTTATATCTGCTAAACATTTATAGGGCAAATATTCAGATAATCAGAGAGATGAAACCAATGTAGAAACATCAACTGTGTAACATTGTTTGGATTGAGAATAACTTAGGCCTCAGTCAAATTATTTCTTTGGTCTTTATGTTTCTTGGTACTCTGAAACCTGTGCATTATTGTCTGTTTTAAAGGAATAAAAAACATTTTCTTTTGTTAAATATCCATCAGAGTTTTTCACTTATTTTTCAAATTTCTACTCCCTAGAAACTCTTTCACCCATCAGATCAGAAACACTCCCTTCCTGTGTAAGCCAACTGAGTGATTTGTATATTCAGTTTGCTCTATCTAGTTTTCTTATAAACTTGCACTTCATTTTTTTGTGTGTGTGTGGTGATCCCTGAATGTTCCATGAAGTTCTGTCTCCCCAGCTAGATTACAAGTTCTTTACAGTTAATTAAAAATGCCATGTTGACATCACCAAAAAAAAAAAAAAAAAAAAAAATCCAGAAGGGTAAGCATCCATGTATGATAGGAAATCACATTCCAAAATTTTGGAAAAACTTGTCTACAGCATGAAATTGTCAATTTTTTAATCCTGGTTTACAGTTTTAATGTTCCTGGTTATGGCCTTGGACATTTTTTGAACCCTTTGTAGTTCGCACATTAGAAATTAAACTTTTCCCTTGAAATTTACATCAAGTTGTCTACCTTCAGCTTATAGGGCTTTTGGAACAAGTAGTCCTTGTCTTTGTTGGAGAACTGTAGCAAGATACTGGAGAAAACTAGAAAAGTTTAGGATCTAATCAAGTCTATCAGTATATAATAAAAACTTGAAAACAGTGAGGGGGGCTACAGTCTAATAACAGGTGTACTAAAATTTAAACCATCAAAGATCAAAAGAGACAAAGAAGGCCATTACATAATGGTCAAGGGATCAATTCAACAGGAAGAGCTAACTATCCTAAATATATATGTACCCAACACGGGAGCACCCAGATTCATTAAG
>NC_045445.1:91795353-91813371 GCF_002776525.5 Piliocolobus tephrosceles | reverse complement strand
CTTAATGAATCTGGGTGCTCCCGTGTTGGGTACATATATATTTAGGACAGTTAGCTCTTCCTGTTGAATTGATCCCTTGACCATTATGTAATGGCCTTCTTTGTCTCTTTTGATCTTTGATGGTTTAAATTATGTTTTATCAGAGACTAGAATTGCACCATCTGCTTTCTTTTGTTTTCCATTTGCTTGGTAGATCTTCCTCCATCCCTTTATTTTGTGCCTATGTATGTCTCTGCATGTGAGATGGGTCTCCTGAATACAGCAAACTGATGGGTCTTGACTCTTTATCCAATTTCCCAGTCTGTGTCTTTTAATTGGAGCATTTAGTCCATTTACATTTAAGGTTAATGTTGTTATGTGTGAACTTGCTCCTGTCATTATGATATTAACTGGTTATTTTGCTCGTTAGTTGATGCAGTTTCTTCCTAGCATCGATGGACTTTACGCCATTCCATGTTTAGTGCTTCCTTCAGAATCTCTTGTTGGGCAGTCATGGTGGTGACGAAATCTGTAAGCATTTGCTTGTCTGTAATGTATTTTATTTCTCCTTTACTTATGAAACTTAGTTTGGCTGGATATGAAATTCTGGGTTGAATATTCTTTTCTTTATGAACGTTCAGTATTGGCCCACAGTCTCTTTTGGTTTTAAGAATTTCTGCCGAGAGATCTGCTGTTAGTCTGATGGGCTTCCCTTTGTGTGTATCTCGACTTTTCTCTCTGGCTGCCCTTAACACTTTTCCTTCTTCAACTTTGGTGAATCTGACAATTATGTGTTGGAGCTGCTCTTCTCGAGGAGTATCTTTGTGGCATTCTCTGTATTTCCTGGATGATATCCTGTGGAGTGTTTTCCAACTTTGTTCCATTTTCCCCATCACTTTCAGGCACACCAATCAGACGTAGATTTGGTCTTTTCACATAATCTCATACTTGTTGGAGGCTTTGTTTATTTCTTTTTACTGTTTTTTCTCCACACTTGTCATCTCACTTCATTTCATTCATTTGATCTTCAGTCGCTGATACTCTTTCTTCCAGTTGATCGAGTCAGTTACTGAAGCTTATGCATTTGTCACGTAGTTCTCGTGTTATGGTTTTCATCTCTGTCAGTTATTTTAAGGTCTTCTGTGCATTGATTATTCTAGTTATCCATTTATTCATTCTTTTTTCAATGTTTTTAGTTTATTTGCGCTTGTTACGTAGTTCCTCCTTTAGCTCTGATAAGTTTGATTGACTGAAGTCTTCTTCTGTCAACTGGTCAAAGTCATTCTCCGTCCAGCTTTGTTTCAGTGCTGGAAATGAGCTGTGTTCCTTTGGAGGGTGAGATGCGCTTTGAGTTTTTAAATTTCCAGCTTTTCTGCCCTGCTTTTTCCCCACCTTTGTGGTTTTATCTGTCTTTGGTCTTCGATGATGGTGACGTACTGAGGGAGTTCGGTGTGAGTGTCCTTTCTGTTTGTTAGTTTTCCTTCTAACAGTCAGGACCCTCAGCTGTAGGTCTGTTGGATTTTGCTTGAGGTCCACTCCAGACCCTGTTTGCCTGGGTATCAGCAGTGGAGGCTGCAGAAGATAGAATATTGCTGAACAGTGAGTGTTGCTGTGTGATTCTTGCTCTGGAAGCTTCATCTCGGGGTGTACCCTGAAAATAAGACAAAGCCTTGCCTAGAGGAATAAAACTGAGAGAAGTAGTCACCACAAGATATGACTTATAAGAAATGGTAAAGTGAGTTTTTCAATCACAAACAAGAAGGATGCTAACATGCAGTGAGAAAACATCTGAAGTTGAAAAATTAACTAGAGAATTAATTACAAGGTAAATTGAAAATACTGCACTACTGTAACTGTGGTTTGTAAACCACTCTAAATTTTGTATGAATATTACAGGACAAACTATCAAAAAGAATAATTCATATACAATTTTTTGAGAGATATAAAATATAAATAGATGTAATGAGACAACAAAAAGTTATAATGGGTGGAACAAATTTAAAGTTTAGAGTTCTTTAATTTTTCTTTTTTAAATTTGAGCAAAGTTAAATCGTCATCTGTTTAAAACTAAAAGCCGTCTTCAACAGTTCCACAGCCAACATTATACTGAATGAGTAACAGTTGAAAACACTTCCCTGAGAACTGGAACAAGACAAGGATGTCCACCTTCAACACTTTGATTGAATATAGCACTTTAAGTCTTAGAGCAATTAGACAAGAAAAATAAATAAAGGGCTGCCAAATAGGTAAAGCGGAGTCAAACTCTCACTGTTTGTCAATGATAAAATCGTATGACTAGAAAACCCTAAAGACTCTTCCAAAAAGCTCCTAAATCTGATAAATGAATTCAGCAAAGTTTCAGGACACAAAATCAGTGTATGTAAATCAGTAGAACTGCTGTACACCAAGAGTGACTGAGCTGAGAATCAAATCAAGAACTCAATTCCTTTTACAACAGTTGCAAAAAAACTAAATATGTAGGAATATACCAAACCAAGGAGGTGGAAGATTTCTACAAGAAAAGCTGCAAAACACTGGTAAAAGAAATCACAGATGACAGAAACAAATGGAAACACATCCCATGCTCATGGATGGGTAGAATTAATGTTGTGAACATGATCATACTATCAATAGCAATCTATACATTCAATGCAATTCCCATCTAAATACTACCATCATTCTTCACAGAAATGAAAAAAAGAATCCTAAAATCCACATGGAACCAAAAAAGACCCTGCATAGCCAAAGTAAGACTAAGCAAAAAGAACACGTCTGTAAGCATCACATGTTGCTCGATTTTAAACTGTACTGCAAGGCTATAGTTTCCAAAACAACATTGTTGTGGTGTGAAAATATGCACATAGATGAATGGAACAAAATACAGAACCCCAAAATAAAGCCAAATGCTTATAGCCAACTGATTTTCAACAAAGCAAAGAAAAACATAAAGTAGAGAAAGGACACCCTATTCAACAAATGGTTCTGGAATGATTGGCAAGCCACATGTAGAAGAATGGAGCCGGATTTTCATCTCTCACCTTACACAAAAATAAACTGCAGATGGATCAAATACTTAAACCGAGACCTGAAATCATAAAAATTCCAGAAGATAGCATCAGAGCAACTCTTCTAGACATTGGCTTAGGTAAACATTTCATAACCAAGGACCCAAAAACAAATGCAACAAAAAACAAAAACAAAATAGATGGAACTTAATTAAAATAAAAAGCTTCTGCACAGCAAAAGAAATAATCAGCAGAGTAAACAGGCAACCACCAAAATGAAAGAAAATGTAAGCAAACTATGCATCTGACCAGGGACTAATATTCAGAATCTATAAAAAACACAATCAAATCAACAAGAGAAAAACAAATAATGTCATCAATTGTGGGCTAAGGACATGAATAGACAACTCTCAAAAGAAGATATACAAATGACCAATATACAGGGAATAATGCTAAACGTCACTAATTATCAGGAAAATGTAAATCAGAAACACAATGAGATACCACCTTACCTCTGCAAGAATGGCCATAATTAAAAAAAGAAAAAAAAAAAAAACATGTTGGTGCTATTTGGTGAAATGGGAACAATTTTTACATTGCTGGTGGGAATGTAAACTAGTAAACCTCTTTGGAAAACAGTATGGAGATTCCTTACAGAACTAAATGTAGAACTGCCATGTGATCCAGCCATCCCACCACTGGGTGTACACCCAAAGGAAAATAAATCATTATATGGAAAAGATAGTTGCCCTCCCATATTTACAGCAGCACAATTCGCAATTGCAAAAATATAGAATCAGCCTAAATACCCCTCAACCAATGAGTGGATAAAGAAAAATGGTATATGATAAAGAAAAATGTATACATATACATACACACACATTCATATATATATGCATGTGTGTATATATACACACATACATATACATATATACCATGGAATATTACTCAGTCATAAAAGGGAACAAAATAATGGCATTCGCAGCAACCTGGATGGAGTTGGAGACATTATTCTAAGTGAAGTAACTTAGGAATGGAAAACCAAATATTATATTTTCTCAGTTATAAGTGGGAGTTCTCAGTTATAAGTGGGAGTTAAGCTATGAGGATGCAAAGGCATAAGAATGATATGATGGACTCTGGGGCCTCTGTGGCAAGGTTTGGAGAGAGGTGAGGAGTAAAATACCACACATTCGGTACAGTGTACACTGCCTGAGTGATGAGTACACCAAAGTCTCAGAAATCACCACTAAAGCACTTAAACATGTAACCAAAGGCTACCTGTTCCCTAAAAACTATTGAAATAAAACTTTTTAAAAACTTTTGTTATTAGCATATTTCTGGTAAGCCTCACAGTAATTCCAAAGCAAAAGACTGTAATTGATATACTAAAAATAAACAGCAGAAAATTAAACACATTACCAAGGGAAATCACTTTACTACAGAGGAAGAATTTGAGAAATGAAAAAAGAGTACTTAAAAACAACCAGAACATAAGTAACAAAATGGCGGGAGTAACGTTTATATAACAATAATAACACTGAATGTAAATTGTCCAACTTCTCCAATGAAAAAATGAAAAGTGGCTGAAAAATATTAAAAGTAAGACAAAATTAAAAGATAAACGTATACTAAAAGTGAAATGTTGGAAAAATGTATTCTATGCAAATGGAAATCAAAAACAGAGTAGAAGAAGCGACACTTAGATTAAATAGTCTTTACATCAAAATTATTTGTTGCATAGGGCTAATGAGTACGGTTGGATGTAAATAGACAGGGACGTCCAATGTTTATGGTGTTCCATTTTGTATGATAAGAAGGGTTTTCATTTATATTTTTGAAATTGGTTTATCTTTATGGATTAAAGGGGTGCATGTTTATGTGTGGTATGTGGATACGTTGTGTAATAACGAGGTGTAAAATTCTAGTGTGTCCAGCACCCAAATAGTGAACATTGTACTTGATAGGTAGTTATTCAAATCTCACATCCATTCTACCCTCTTCACTTTTGAAGTTCCCAGTATCTATTACTTGCCACTGTATGTCCATGTATACCCACTGTTTAGCACTCATTTATAAGTGAGAAAATATGGTATTTGATTTTCTGTTTCTCCTTTATTTTACTTAAGATACTGCCCTCCAGATCTATCTATGTTGCTACAAGAAAGCATAATTTTATTCCATTTCATTGCTGCATAACATTTTATGGTGTAATGTAATTTATACTTATTCTATTCAATTATCTGTTGATGAACACTTAGGGTGATTCGAGATGTTTTTATTGTAAATAACGCTGTGATCTGTGATAAACATATGAGTACAGGTGTCTTTTAGATGTAATAATATTTTTTCCTTTGTGTAGACACTTGCACTCATATGTTTAAGTTCCATCTTTATCATCTTTTTTGAGAAATCTCTGCCCTATTGTCCATAGAAGTTGCAATAATGTGCATTTCTACCAAACGTGTATAAGCATTTCCTTTCCTCCACATCCTCAATAACAGCTATTGGTTTTGACTTTGTAATAGTAGTCATCTGACTAATGTGAGACGGTATCTCATTGTGGTTTTCATTTGCATTTCTATGATGATTAGGAATTTTGAACATCTTTTCATGTCTATTCCCTGCTTCTGTGTTCTCTTTTGAGAAGTGTCTGTGTTTTTTTCCTATTCTTTGATGGGTTATATATTTTCGCCTTGTTGAGTACTTTGTAGGTGCTAGGTGAGAATCCTTTTTAAGATGCATAGTTTGCAAATATTTTCTCTCATTATGTGCTTTGCTTATTTTTCCATTGGTCATTTCTATTGTTGACTTTTTTAATTTTTAATTTTTATGGATACATGGTACTCACTTATATTAAAAGTTTTATGAGATATTTTGATACAGGCATGCAATGTGTAATAACCACATCGGGGTAAATAGGTTATATACTCTCCCAAGCATTTATTCTTTGTGTTTTAAACAATGCAGTTATACTCTATTAGTTATTTGAAAATGAACAATTAAATTATTTTTTAGTATAAAGCTGTTCCTGTGGTAGGAAATATTAGGTTTTATTTATTTTATTCTAACAGTAATTTGGTACCAACTAACCATTTCTCTTCTCCACCACTACCTACAACTCCCCATCCCAGCCTCTGATAATCATTCTTCCACTCTCTCTGTCAATGATTTCAATTGTTTTGATTATTAGCTCCCATAGATAAGTGAGAACATGCAATGATTGCCTTTCAGTGCTTGGCTTATTTCACTTAATGACCTCCAATTTCATCCGTGTTGTGTAAGTGACTGGATCTCATTCATTTTTGTGGCTGAATAGTAACCTATTGTGTGTATGTACCACAATTTATTTATTTGTATCTTTTTTTGTTTAAACATTTATTTATTGATTTTTATTGACTTGTAACAATTGTATATATTTATGGGGTACATGGTGACATTTTGATACAATGTGTAATGATGAAATCAAGATAATTAGCATATCCATTTCAAACATTTATTAGACTTTGTGTTGGAAACATTCAATACCCTCTCTTCTAGCTCTTACAAAATACACAACACATTATTGTTAAGGATAACACTGTAGGATAACTACAGTGCTATAGCATTACAGAAAACTAAAACTTATTGATCCTATCTAGTTGTAATTTTGTATCCTTTAACAAATCTTTTCTTATCCCTCTCTACCCCCTACCCTTCCCAACCTCTAGTAGCTTTTGTTCTACTCTTTATTTCTATAAAGAAATTTTTTTATTATACTTTAACTTCTAGGGTACATGTGCACAGCCCACAGGTTTGTTACATATGTATACATGTCCCATGTTGGTGTGCTGCACCCATTAACTCATCGTTTACATTAGGCGTTATTTTTATCTGTTGATGGACACTTAGGTTGTTTCCAAATCTTTGATAGTGTGAATACTGCTGCAATAAATATAGAAGTGCAGATATCTCTTTGATATACTAATTTTCTTTATTTTGCACATATCTCTATAAGTCAGAATGTTGGATTTTATAGTATCTCTATTTTCAGGTTTTTGAGGAAACTTCAAGCTGTTCTTCATAATGGTTGTACTGGTTTAAATTCTCACCAGAATAAAAGCATTCTTTTTCCTTCACATCCACTCCAGCATTTGTTCTTGTCTGACTTTTGGAAAAGCCATTTTAACTGGGATGAGATGACATCTCATTGCACTTTGGATTTACATTTCTCTGATGATCAGTGATGTTTAGCACCTTTTCATATGCCTGTTCAACATTTGTGTGTCTTCTTTTGAGAAACGTCTATGCAATTCTTTGCCCACTGTAAAATCAGATTAGATTTATTTCTATAGAGTTGTTTGAATTTCTTATATATTCTGGATATTAATCTCTTGTCAAGTATTTTCTCCCATTCTATGAGTTGACACTTTAGTTATTGTTTGCTTTGTTATGCAGAAGCATTTTAACTTGATGTGATCTAATCTGTTAATTTTTGTCTGGTTGACAGTGCTTGTGGGGTTTTGTTCAATTAATCTTTACCCTCTTCAATGACCTGGAGAATTTTCCCAATGTTTTCTTTTAGTAGTTTCATTGTTTGAAGTCTTAGATTAAAGTCTTTATCCATTTGGATTTATTTTTGCATGTGGTGAGAGATGGCGGTCTTGTTTCATTATTCTGCATATAGGTTTCCAGTTTTTCCACACCATTTTTGAAGAAACTGAACTTACCCCCAATAAATGTTCCAATGTGTTCTTGGAACAGTTTTTGAAAATTAGTTCACTGTAGATTTATGGGTTTGTTTCTGTGTTCTCTTTTCTGTTTAATTAGTCAGTGTGCTTGTTTTTATGCCAGTACCATACCATTTGGTTACTATAGCTCTGTAGCATAATTTGAAGACAGGTAATATTATTCTTCCATTTTTGTTCTTTTTGTTTAGAAAAGCTTTGGCTATTCTGGGTCTTTTCTGTTTTCATATAAATGTTAGTATTGTATTTTCTATTTCTGTGAAGAATGTTATTGGCATTTCAGCAGAGATTCTATTGAATCTGTAGATTGCTTAGGATAGTGTAAACATTTTAGCAATATTTATTTTTCCAATCAAAGAACATAGGATACCTTTTCATTATTTTGTGCCCTATTCAATTACTCACTTCAGTGTTTTATAGTTTTCATTGTAGAAATCTTACACTTTTTGGTAAAGTTAATTCCTAAGTATTTTATTTGTAGCTATTGTAAAGGAGATAACTTTATTTCTTCTTCATATTCTTCACTGTTGGCATATAGAAATGCTATAATGTTTGTATGTTAATTTTGTATCCTGAAACTTTACTCAATTTATCAGTGTTAATAGTTTTTGGCGGAGTCTTTAGTTCTTCCAAATATAGGATTATATCATCTGCAAACAAGGATAATTTGACTTCTTCCTTTTCAATTCAGATGAACTTTATGTCTTTCTCTTATCTGATTGCACTAGCCAGGGCTTCCAGTACTATGTTCAGTAACAGAGGTGACAGGAGACATTCTTGTAGTGTTCCAGGTATTAGAGAAAAGGCTTTCAATTTTTATTCACCCAGTATAATACTAGGTGTGGATCTGTCATATATATGGCTACTATTATATTTAGGTATGATTCTTTTATACCAACTGTTTTGAGGATTTTTATTATGAAGAAATGTTGAATTTTATCAGATGCTTTTTTGGTATGAATTGAAATAATTATATGGTTTTTGTCTTACATTCTGTTGATAAGACGTTTCACATTGATGGGTTTTCATATATTGAACCATCCTTGCATCTGTAGGATGAATCCCACTTGGTCATGATGAATGATATTTCTATGTGTTGTTAAATTTTGTGTACAAACATTTTGTTGAAGATTTTGGCTTAAATATTCATCAGTGATATTGGTCTATAGGTTTTTTCTTGGTGTGTTTTCATCTGTTTTTGGTATCAGGGTAATACTGACCTTGTAGAATGAGTTTGGAAATACTCCCTGCTTGACATGTTTTGGAGCCGTGTACCCACCTAAATCTCATGTTGAACTGTCAAATCCCCAAATGTTGGGGAAGGGATATAATGGGAGGTGATTAGGCCAAGGGAGCAGTTTCCCCCATGCTGTTCTCATGACAGTGAGTGAGTTCTCATTAGACCTGAGGGTTTAAAAATCTGTGTCAGTTCCCCCTCATTTGCTTCCTCTCCTTTCCTGCTCTGCCATGGTAAGATGTGTCTGCTTTCTCTTCACCTTCTGCCATGATTGTAAGTTTTCTGACGCCTCCCAGTCATGCTTCCTGTTAAGCCTGCAGATCTGTGAATCAATTGGACGTTTTTTTCAAAAATTACCCATTCTCAGGGAGTTCTAGATAGCACTATGAAAATTGACTAATACACTGTTTATCTTCTATTGTTCAGAATAGTTTAAGTGGCATTCGTATTAGTTTTTTAAATCCTTGGTAGAATTTAGCAGTGAAGTCATTGGTTCCTGGGATTTTCTTTGTTGGAATCCTGTACTTTGTTTGTTTCTTTTGTGTGGATCTCATTACTTGTTATTGGTCTGTTTGAGTTTTGGATTTCTTCCTGTTTCAGTCTTGGTAGGTTGTGTGTGTCTAGGAATTGATCAATTTTTGACATTTTTAAATTTATTGAAAAATAGTTGCTCATCATATCAACTAATGATCTTTGAATCTTGGTGGTATAAGTTATAATGTTCACTTTTTTATCTCTGATTCTCTTTGGGTCTTCTCTCTCTCTCTTTTTTTTTTTTTTTTTTTTTTTTTTTTTCATTTATCTTTTGTATTGTTTTATTTCAATATTATTTATTTTTGCTATGATCTTTATGATTTATTTTCTTCTAATTTTGAGTTTAGTTTGCTTTTGTAGCTCTTCAATATGCATCATTAAATTTATTATTTCTTTTTTTTCTCTGTGATGTAGGAACTTACAGCTATAAACTTATCAAGTAGTACTGCTTTCACTGCATTTTGTAGAATATGGTATATTATGCTGCCCTTATAATGTGCTTCAAGAAAATTTTCAATTTTCTTCCTAATTTCTTTATTGATCACCAGCCATTCAGGAGCATATTGTTTAATTTCCATGTATTTGTATATTTTCCAAAATTGCTGTTGTTATTGATTTCAAGTTTTATTACTATCAGAGGTGTTTGTTTCTTCTCAAATTTTTAATGTTTTAAGACTGTTATGTAACCTAATACATTGTCCTTGATAATGATCCATGTGTTGAGAAAAAAAAAATGTGTTTACTGCAGCTTCTGAATGACATGTTCCCTAAATATCTATTAGATTCATTTGTTGTACAGTGTATAGTGCAGATTAAATCTGAGGGCTTAAATTCAGTGTTAAAGTCTCCAGTTATTATTGTATTTGAGTCTATCTCTATATATATAGCTTTAATAACATTTATTTTATATATCTCGGTGCTCCTATAGTGGATGCATGCATATTTACTTTTTAAAAATATCTTCTTGCTGAATGGACCCCTTCACCATCTCATAGTGACATTCTTTGTCTCTATAAATATTTTCTGCTTGAAATCTGTTTTGTCTTATGTAAGTTTAGCTATTTCCAATACTTTGGTTTTTACTGTCATGGAATATATTTTTCCATTCATTTGTTTTCAGTCTATATGTGTCTTTATAGGTAAACTATGTTTCTAATAGGCAACAGATCATTTGGGTTTACTTTTGCTTGTTTTGTGGTCTTCTCTCTTTTTCTTTTTTTCTTTCTTTCCTCTACTCCTTTTAGTGAAGGTGATTTTCTCTGATGATGGCTTAATTGTTTTGCTTTTTACTTTGTGTGTAGCTGTTGTGTGCTTCTTGATTTGAAGTTACCATAAGGCTTGCAAATACTGTCTTTTAACCCATTATATTAACTGGCTAGCAAGTTAACATTTTTTGCATAAACAAAAGAACAAGCAAAAAACCTTATAAAAACTCTCATTTGTTCTTATATATTTTAATATTTGTTCTATTTATATTTTATCATTCTGTGTATTTCCTGAAAAGTGTTTTAGTGGTTATTTTTGACTAGCTTTTCATTTAGTGCTTCTACTTAATATAAAAGTAGTTAACACACCAGAGATGCAGTGTTATAATATTTTTTTCTTCTGTACTTCTGTACTGCCAGTGAGTTTTGTTCCTTCAGATGATTTCTTATTGCTCATTAATGTTATTTTTTTTCTTATAAAAGTACTCTTTTAGCATTTCTGGTAGGATTGATTGGTTTTGATTGAATCCTTCAGCTTTTGTTTGTGAAAGTGTTTATCTTTTTACAAATTCAAGTTATATTTTCATCAGATATACTATTCCAGGGTAAAGTGTTTTGTTTCTTCAACACTTAAATGTGTCATGTCACTCTTTACTGGCCTGTGAGGTTTCCAGAGAAATATCTAATGCTAGAAATATTGGGGCTACTGTGTATATTAGTTTCTTTTATCTTGCTGCTTTTAGTATCTTTTCCTTATTTTTGTCCTTTAAAAATTTAATGATTAAGTTCCTTGAGGTAGTGTTCTTTGGGTTAAATCTGCCTGGTGTTCTACAACCTTTTTGTACTTGGATATTGATACCTTTCTCTAGGTTTGAGAGGTTATCTGTTGTTACCTCTTTGGGTAAACTTTCTTCCCCAATTTCTTTCTCTACTTTCTCTTTAAGGGTAATCACTCCTAAATTTTCCCTATTGAGGCTATTTCCTACAGCTTGTAAATGTGCGTCAATATTTTCCTCTTTCTTTCTCTCTTCTGACATTGTGTTTTTCTTTTATTTTTTTTATTTTTTATTTTAATTATACTTTAAGTTCTAGGGTACATGTGCATAACATGCAGGTTTGTTACATATGTATATCTGTGCCATGTTGGTGTGCTGCACCCATCAACTCGTCAGCACCCATCAATTCATCATTTATATCAGGTATAACTCCCCAATGCAATCCCTCCCCCCTCCCCCCTCTCCATGATAGGCCCCAATGTGTGAGACATTGTGTTTTCAAATAGTCGTTCTTAAAGCTCAGTAATTCTTTTTTCTGCTTGATCAATTATTCAGGAATTCAGGATCAATTCTTCAATTGAGACTCTTGATGCTTTCTTTAATATGTCAATTGAATTTGCTCCAGAATATCTGCATGATTGTTTTTATTTATTTTTAACCTCATTGTTAAATTTATCTGATAATTCTGAATTGTTTTTCTGTTATTTTGAATTACTTTGAAAGTTTCCTGAAAACACTTATTTCAGTTTAATTTGGTCCCGTCTATTTATTTTTTGTTTTGGTCGCATTTGCTTTTGGGTTCCTGGTCATGAACTCTTTGCGTAAATCAATGTCTACAAGAGTTTTTATGATGTCATCTTCTAGAGTTTTTATGATTTCAGGTCTTAGGTTTAAGTTTTTGATCCATTTTGAGTTGATTTTTGTATAAAGTGACAGATGAGGAACCAGTTTTATTCTTCTACACTCAGCTTGCCAATTATCCAAGCACCATTTGTTGAATGAGGTGTACTTTTCCCACTTTATGTTTTTGTTTGCTTTGTTGAAGATCATTTGGCTGTACATATTTGGCTTTATTTCTGGATTCAGTATCTCTTCCATTGGTTTACCTGTCTATTTTTATACCAGTACATGCTGTATTGGTAACTGTAGGCTTGTAGTATAGTTTGAAGTCAGGTAAGGTGATGCTCCCAGATTTATCTTTTTGCTTAGTCTTGCTTTGCTTATGTGGGATATTCTTTGGTTCCATACAAATTTTAAGGTTTTTTCCAGTTCCATGAAGAATGATGATAGTATTTTGATGGAAAATGCATTGAATCTGTAAACTGCTTTTGGCAGTATGGTAATTTTCACAATATTGTTTCTACCTATCCACAAGTATGGGATGTGTTTCAATTTGTTTATGTCTTCTGTGATTTCTTTCAGCAGTGTTTTGTAGCTTTCCTTATAAACACCTTTTAACTTTTTGGTTAGGTGTATTTCTAAGTATTTTTTTGCAGCTGTTGTAAAAGTGGTTGAATTTTTTATTTCATTTTCAGCTTGGTCGCTGTTGGTGTATAGCAGTGCTACTGATCTCTGTATATCGATTTTGTATACTGAAACTTTACTGAATTCATTTATCAGATCTAGAAGACTTTGGATGAGTCTTTAGAGCTTTGTAGGTATACAGAAGCTTTCGAAAGCAATAGAAATAATCAGTAAAGTAAAAAGACTACCCACAGGATGGAAGAAAATATTTGCAAACTACATATCCAACAAGGGACTCATATCCAGAATCTACAAGGAACTCAGACAAATCAGCAAGAAAAAAACAAATAATGCCCTCCAAACGTAGGCTAAGGACATGAGTAGACAATTCTCAAAAGAAGATATACAGATGGCCAACAAACATTTAAAAAATGCTCAACATCATTAATTATCAAGAAAATGCAAATTAAAACCACAATGAGATACCACTACCTTGCTCTCGCAAGAATGGACATAATAAAAAATAAAAATAATAATCCATGCTGGCATGATTTGGTGAAAAGAGAACACTTTTACACTGCTGGTGGGAATGTAAATTAGTGCAACCACTTTAGAAAACAGCATGGAGAGTCCTTAAAGAACTAAAAGTAGAACTACCATTTGATCCAGCAATCTCACTACAGGTTATATACCTAAAGGAAAAGAACTGAAAAAGACACTTGCACGTGCATGCTTGTAGCAGCACAATTCACAGTTGCAAAAATATGGAACCAGCCTAAATGCCCATCAACCAACAAGTGTTTAAAGAAAACGTGGTATATATACACTATGGAATGCTACTTATAAAAATGAGTGAAATAATGGCATTCACAGCAACCTGGATGAAGTTGGAGACCATTATTCTAAGCTAAGTAACTCAGGAATGAAAGATCAAATATCATATTTTCTCACTTATAAGTGGGAGCTAAGTTATAGGAATGCAAAAGCATAATAATAACATAATGTGTGTTAGGGCCTCGGGGAGAAGGATTTGAAGGGGTGAGTAATAAAAGAGTATGTGATGGGTACAGTGTACACTACTTGGGTGATGGTACACCAAAATAAACCACCTCTAAAGAACTTATTTATGTAACCAAAACCATCTGTTCCTCAAAACTACTGAAATAAAATAAAATACAATTATTTTCAATTCTCCCTCTGAAAGATTATTGATATGGTTTGGATCTGTGTCTCCTCCCAAATGTCATGTCGAATTGTGATCCCCAGTGTTGGAGCTGGAGCCTGTGAGGAGGTGATTTTATCATTGGGGTGGATTTTTTCCTTGGTGCTGTGTTGCAGTAGCAAAAGTGTTCTCACAAGATCTGGTTTTTTAAAAAGTGTGTAGCACCTCCCTTCTCTCTTTTTAACTCTTGCCCTGTCTAGGTAAAATGGTCCTGCTTTTTCCTTGGCATCTGATATGATTAAAAATTTCTTGAGGTCTCCCCAGAAGCATGTACTTCCATGCTTCCTGTCCAGCCTGCAGAACCATGAACCAATTAAATCACTGTTTTTCTTTTTATAAATTACCCAGTCTCAGGTATGTCTTTATATCAGTGTGAGAACCGACTACTATAATCATATATCTCTATTTCTCTAGGATTGGTCCCTTTTGTTATATTTGATATATTTATTTTTTATTATTATTATACTTTAAGTTCTAGGGTACATGTGCATAAGGTGCAGCTTTGTTACATATTTATACTTGTGCCATGTTGGTGTTCTGCACTCATCAACTTGTCAGCACCCATCAACTCATTATTTACATCAGGTGTAACACCCAATGAAATCCCTCCCCCCTCTCCCCTCCCCATAATAGGCCCCGGTGTGTGATGTTCCCCTTCCCGAGTCCAAGTGATCTCATTGATCAGTTCTCACCTCTGAGTGAGAACATGAGGAGTTTGGTTTTCTGTTCTTGCAAAAGTTTGCTGAGAATGATGGTTTCTGGCTGCATCCACAAACTCATCCTTTTTTATGGCTGCATAGTATTTCATGGTGTATATGTGCCACATGTTCTTAATCCAGTCTGTCACTGATGGACATGTGGGTTGATGCCAAGTCTTTGCTATTGTGAATAGTGCCGCAATGAACATACGTGTGAATGTGTCTTTATAGCAGCATGATTTATAATCCTTTGGGTATATACGCAGTAATGGGATGGCTGGGTCATACGATACTTCTAGTTGTAGATCCTTGAGGAATCGTCATACTGTTTTCCATAATGGTTGAATTAGTTTAGAGTCCCACCAATGGTGTAAAAGTGTTCCCATTTCTCCACTTCCTCTCCAGCACCTGTTGTTTCCTGACATTTTAATGATTGCCATTCTAACTGGTGTGAGATGGTATCTCACTGTGGTTTTGATTTGCATTTCTCTGATGGATAGTGATCATGAGCATTTTTTTATATGTCTGTTGGCTGTATGTATGGCATGTCTTCTTTTGAGAAATGTCTGTTCATATACCTTGCCCACTTTTTGATGGAGTTGTTTGTTTTTTTCTTGTAAATTTGTTTGAGTCCCTTGTAGGTTCTGGATATTAGCCCTTTGTCAGATGAGTAGAATGCAAAAATTTTCTCCCATTCTGTAGGTTGCCTGTTCACTCTGGTGGTAGTTTCTTCTGCTGTGCAGAAGCTCTTTAGTTTAGTTAGATCCCATTTGTCAATTGTAGCTTTTGTTGCCATTGCTTTTGGTGTTTTAGACATGAAGTCCTTGCCCATGCCTATGTCCTGAATGATATTACCTAGGTTTTCTTCTAGGGTTTTTATAGTATTAGGTCCAACCTTTAAGTCTCTAATCCATCTTGAATTAATCTTCGTATAAGGAGTAAGGAAAGGATCCAGTTTCAGCTTTCTACTTATGGCTAGCCAATTTTCCCAGCATCATTTATTAAATAGGGAATCCTTTCCCCATTTCTTGTTTTTCTCAGATTTGTCAAAGATCAGATGGCTGTATATGTCTGGTATTATTTCTGAGGACTCTGTTCTGTTCCATTGGTCTATATCTCTGTTTTGGTACCAGTACCATGCTGTTTTGGTTACTGTATCTTTGTAATATAGTTTGAAGTCAGGTAGCATGATGCCTCCAGCTTTGTTCTTTTGACTTAGGATTGTCTTGGCAATGCAGGCTCTTTTTTGGTTCCATATGAACTTTAAAGTAGTTTTTTCCAATTCTGTGAAGAAGCTCATTGGTATCTTGTGGGGATGGCATTGAAGCTATAAATGACCTTGGGCAGTATGGCCATTTTCACGATATTGATTCTTCCTATCCATGAGCATGGTATATTCTTCCATTTCTTTGTGTCCTCTTTTATTTCACTGAGCAGTGGTTTGTAGTTCTTCTTGAAGAGGTCTTTCCATCCTTTGTAAGTTGGATTCCTAGGTATTTTATTCTCTTTGAAGCAATTGTGAATGGAAGTTCCTTCCTGATTTGGCTCTCTGCTTGTCTGTTACTGGTGTATAAGAATGCTTGTGATTTTTGCACATTAATTTTGTATCCTGAGACTTTGCTGAAGTTGCTTATCAGCTTAAGAAGATTTTGGGCCGAGACGATGGGGTTTTCTAAATACACAATCCTGTCATCTGCAAACAGGGACAATTTGACTTCTTCTTTTCCTAACTGAATACCCTTGATTTCTTTCTCTTGCCTGATTGCCCTAGCCAGAACTTCCAACACTATGTTGAATAGGAGTGGTGAGAGAGGGCATCCCTGTCTTGTGCCAGTTTTCAAAGGGAATTTTTCCAGTTTTTGCCCATTCAGTATGATATTAGCTGTGGGTTTGTCATAAATAGCTCTTATTATTTTGAGGTACGTTCCATCAATACCGAATTTATTGAGCGTTTTTAGCATGAAGGGCTGTTGAATTTTGTCAAAAGCCTTTTCTGCATCTATTGAGATAATCATGTGGTTCTTGTCTTTGGTTCTGTTTATATGCTGGATTACGTTTATTGATTTGCGAATGTTGAACCAGCCTTGCATCCCAGGGATGAAGCCCACTTGATCATGGTGGATAAGCTTTTTGATGTGCTGCTGAATCCGGTTTGCCAGTATTTTATTGAGGATTTTTGCATCGATGTTCATCAGGGAGATTGGTCTAAAATTCTCTTTTTTTGTTGTGTCTCTGCCAGGCTTTGGTATCAGGATGATGTTGGCCTCCTAAAATGAGTTAGGGAGGATTCCCTCTTTTTCTATTGATTGGAATAGTTTCAGAAGGAATGGTACCAGCTCCTCCTTGTACCTCTGGTAGAATTCAGCTGTGTATCCATCTGGTCCTGGGCTTTTTTTGGTGGGTAGGCTATTAATTGTTGCCTCAATTTCGGAGCCTGCTATTGGTCTATTCAGGGATTCAACTTCTTCCCGGTTTAGTGTTGGGAGAGTGTAAGTGTCCAGGAAATTATCCATTTCTTCTAGATTTTCTAGTTGATTTGTGTAGAGGTGTTTATAGTATTCTCTGATGGTAGTTTGTGTTTCTGTGGGGTCGGTGGTGATATCCTCTTTATCAATTTTTATTGCTTCTATTTGATTCCTCTCTCTTTTCTTATTAGCCTTGCTAGCGGTCTGTCAATTTTGTTGATCTTTTCAAAAAACCAACTCCTGGATTCATTGATTTTTTGGAGGGTTTTCTGTGTCTCCATCTCCTTCAGTTCTGCTCTGATCTTAGTTATTTCTTGCCTTCTGCTAGCTTTTGAGTGTGTTTGCTCTTGTCTCTCTAGTTCTTTTAATTGTGATACTAGAGTGTCAATTTTAGATTTTTCCTGCTTTCTCTTGTGGGCATTTAGTGCTATAAATTTCCCTCTACACACTGCTTTAAATGTGTCCCAGAGATTCTGGTATGTTGTATCTTTGTTCTCATTGGATTCAAAGAACATCTTTATTTCTGCTTTCATTTCGTTATGTACCCAGTAGTCATTCAGGAACCGCTTGTTCAGTTTCCATGTAGTTGAGCGGTTTTGATTGAGTTTCTCAGTCCTGAGTTCTAGTTTGATTGCACTGTGGTCTGAGAGACAGTTTGTTATAATTTCTGTTCTTTTACATTTGCTGAGGAGTGCTTTACTTCCAA